>NC_091184.1:28059805-28257305 GCF_040958095.1 Procambarus clarkii | reverse complement strand
TATATCCAGACCCTCCAAGATCTTTGTTTGTCCGTGGACATCTTCAAGAGGAAACTAGATTGTTTCCATCAAGAAGTGCCGGACCAACAGGGCTGTGGTGGGTATGTGGGCTTGCGGGCCGCTCCAAGCAACAGCCTGGTGGACCAAACTCTCACAAGTCAAGTCTGGCCTCGGGCCGGGCTTGGGGAGTAGAAGAACTCCCAGAACCCCATCAACCAGGTATCAACCAGGTCCTTTCGCTCGGTCCTTCTCGGCCCAAGAAAGGACGCCAAAGAAAAAGGAAGAAAGAAAAGGAAGCTCGGTCCTTCTTTATCCACTCCTTCTGGTTGGGTCATTACAGTTCTTGTACTCCTACAACTATAATGGATCTTTTTCTTTCCCCGCATTTGAGTTGTTCACTTTGCAGCTTCTAGGGATCTAGCTGCTTTCATAGCTGCTTCCTCTAAGGCAGCCTTGGCACTTCGGTTATTTCGCAGCATTTCTGCAAACGAGTCTCCCTGGAGGGAGCCCTCCATCCCTTCATCCTCTGTTTCCAGGAGGTTGCTTGCCTCGTACTGGGTCAAATTTGAATTCTCCCTGAGTCTCTTTATCTCCTGTGTCGCAACTACCTGTGCCGGGGACCACCTGTGCCGGGGACCACCTGTGCCGGGGACCACCTGTGCCGGGGACCACCTGTGCCGGGGACCACCTGTGCCGGAGACCACCTATGTCGGAAACCACCTGTGACGAAGACCACCTGTGCCAGAGACCACCTGTGCCGAAGACCACCTGTGCCGGGGGCCACCTGTGCCGGGGACCCCCTGTGCCCGGGGACCAGCGAGAAGAGGGAATAGCTAGTCTACCATGGGAAGACAACTAGTTTTCTCTTTATCTCTGTGGCATAAACACGTTTATTAATAAACTGGAAACCCTCACTGTGTCTCCTTCACCCCACGGCTGAAGGTGAACCTTCTTTAGTCACCCCCCTTCACACATTTTCTGACGCTCACTTCATATTGAATCAGTGTGATCATGTCGAGGCGCCACCTCCAAGCCTGTCATGATCTACCGGCACTTCGCGGTGTCACCCATCCAGTTATTGGGCAGACGCAACTGTGCTTAACCGACTGGCTGACCGAATGACGCGCACTTCATCCGCTGCGCCGCGCAGGTTAAGTGGCTGAGCGACATTCCTCTGTCAGTCATCTCTGAGGCACAGACATTGGGAATGTCAGTCTGGGAGGGGCCCGTGTTGGCGAACATAGGTGTTATTTGGTGCTTCTTGTTTGGTGTTTGGCTTCAGGCCTATCAGCCTCTGGAGGGTTGTTAAGGTCACCACAATACCTTACTGACCAACCGGATAGTATAATTTCTATACTACTTTGCATAGTATATTTTGTATACTACTTTGCATAGTATACTTTGGTCCTGAATATAGCCCAGGACTAAAGTATAGTCTGGGTATATATATACTTTAGAAAATGGGCTATTTCTTGGTGTGTATAATGCTTGTGTTTGTGCTCTGATTGTTAGGCTGTTAGGGAATGGATTTAGGTAAACAAGGTTGTGTTAAGTTAGAGGTTGGGTTAGGTTAGGTTAGATTGGGTTAGGTTAGGTTAGATTGGGTTAGGTTAGGTTAGATTGGGTTAGTTGATAATTTGAGAGAAGGAACGCTTTTTGATCAGAGCATCAATTTAGCTTAAGGCATTGTACTTTACTTCACATTGAAGTGTGGTCTCTCTCTCTGTCTCTCTGTCTCTCTGTCTGTCTGTCTCTCTCTGTCTCTCTGTCTTTCTCTGTCTCTCTCTCTCTCTCTGTCTCTCTCTCTCTCTCTCTCTCTCTCTCTCTCTCTCTCTCTCTCTCTCTCTCTCTCTCTCTCTCTCTCTCTCTCTCTCTCTCTCTCTCTCTCTCTCTCTCTCTCTCTCTCTCTCTCTCTCTCTCTCTCTCTCTCTCTCTCTCTCTCTCTCTCTCTCTCCTTCACTTTCGATGACTCTCCCTCTCTGTGGGTGGGTGTGTCACCCAGCCAGGTGACAGGCTCCACAAGCCTGGCTCGGGGACCCTGCCCCTCTCACTCACAACCTCCAGCGACTCTTTGGCGCCTGCATCAATGATGAGTTGATGGCCCACTTCTGGTTTGTACACACACACACACACACACACACTCACACACACACACACACACACACACACACACACACACACACACACACACACACACACACACACACACACACACACTGTGGGGGTCTGGTAGCTAAGCGGACAGCGCGCAGGACTCTTAATTCTGTGGCCCAGGTTCGATTCCCGGACCAGGCGGAAACAAATGGGGAAAGTTTCTTTCACCCTGATGCTCCTGTTACCTAGCAGGAAATAGGTACCTGGGGAGTTAGACAGGTGTTACGGTGCTGCTTCCTGTGTGTACTCACGTAATTGTGCTTGCGGGGGTTGAGCTTTGGCTCTTCGGTCCCGCCTCGTGAATACAACTAGGGGAATACACGCATTCTCCTTCCTCGGCCCTCGGCGTCAAGCAAGCTGTCAACCCTTGACAAGCAGTGTTAGGCCAGCGCCCTAAAAGGAATCTTAGTGTGTCGAAGGTGCGCCATGACGGTGCCCTGTGGAAGGTGCGCCTGGCGGTGCCCTGTCAAAGGTGCGCCTGGCGGTGACCTGTCGAAGGTGCGCCTGGCGGTGCCCTGTGGAAGGTGCGCCTGGCGGTGCCCTGTCAAAGGTGCGCCTGGCGGTGACCTGTCAAAGGTGCGCCTGGCGGTGACCTGTGGCTCCCTGTGGTGGGGGTTATAAATGGCGCTTATCATAAAATTTTGGTTCCCCAGGATGTGTAGCTGCCATCTACTCCTCAGATCGTCTCTACCTCATGCACCTGTGATGACACCTGTGGTGTCAGCTGTGCCGCACGACACCTGTGGTGTCAGCTGTGCCGCCCGGCAGTTGTGGTGTCAGCTGTGCCCCACGACAGCTGTGGTGTCAGCTGTGCCGCACGACAGCTGTGGTGTCAGCTGTGCCGCACGACAGCTGTGGTGTCAGCTGTGCCGCAAGACAGCTGTGGTGTCAGCTGTGCCGCACGACACCTGTGGTGTCAGCTGTGCCGCACGACAGCTGTGGTGTCAGCTGTGCCTCACGACAGCTGTGGTGTCAGCTGTGCCGCACGACAGCTGTGGTGTCAGCTGTGCCCCACGACAGCTGTGGTGTCAGCTGTGCCGCAAGACAGCTGTGGTGTCAGCTGTGCCGCACGACAGCTGTGGTGTCAGCTGTGCCGCACGACAGCTGTGGTGTCAGCTGTGCCGCACGACAGCTGTGGTGTCAGCTGTGTCCCACGACAGCTGTGGTGTCAGCTGTGCCGCACGATAGCTGTGGTGTCAGCTGTGCCGCACGACAGCTGTGGTGTCAGCTGTGCCGCACGATAGCTGTGGTGTCAGCTGTGCCGCACGACAGCTGTGGTGTCAGCTGTGCCGCACGACAGCTGTGGTGTCAGCTGTGCCTCACGACAGCTGTGGTGTCAGCTGTGCCTCACGACAGCTGTGGTGTCAGCTGTGTCTAGTCCTAAAATGTTTCACATCAACTGACACTAAAAACCTTACTTTTAATCAGTGATCTGCCACTCCTTGTGAGCTGTTTACAGCTGTGTAGATCGTCAGGTGTGTCGGTGCGGGGGGTCGACAGGTATGTAAGTGTGGGGTGTCTTGAGGTGTGTACTGAAGTATAATGAAGTGTAACTTTGTAATGATGCAAGCACTGGCGCCCATCATTGTTGGCGCATCTCCCACCAGCATCCTCCCCCTCCTCCCCTTATCTTATCTCCCATCTCCTGCCCACCGGAAATGGGAGTGCCACGTGTGTGTTTGAGGGGGGGGGAGGGGGGGGTTGTTGGTTTGCTGCGAACATACCTTAAGGTTACCTTGGGGGTGCTTCCGGGGCTTAGCGTCCCGGCGGCCCGGTCGTGGCGACCGCTTTTGGGAGGTAGGAGGATGTTGGACATGAGTGGGATGGCTTTATGATTAGCTAAATATCCGTGTATGGCTTGGTGTTTTAGCTCTCGGGCCCCGCCTTTCCTACCCCTGGTTAGTTAGTTCGGTGAATTTGAGTCGTTACGCTACTTCTCGAAGTTGTTTTTGAAGATTAATCATTGTCTCGTCTTGACAATTTGTTCATGTTATTCGTTCCACTTGTAGACGATGAGTCACAATAACGTGGCTGAATTATGTTGACCAGACCACACACTAAAAGGTGAAGGGACGACGACGTTTCGGTCCGTCCTGGACCATTCTCAAGTTCGTTCCACTTCTTGGCTACCCTTGGTCCACCGGTTCATCTGTGTCTCCAGCTTCCACCAATGCCCCTCTGGTTCACCGGTTCATCTGTGTTGATAAAGAGAAAAGGTTCAGTGTAAAGCAGGGTCCAGCATAAGAGGACATAGAATCTTTGGACACAGACGAATCACAGGACAGTTAGAAAGAAATATCTGCAAATGCAAGAGTTGTGAGTATATGGAATGGAGTAGACGAGGGAGAAATAGTAGAACCAAAAACAATAAAGTTTCAAACGTAGACTTGACAAGAACCGGGAAAGGGGAGATAATCATATTATTCGACAAACTGGTAAAGCGGGGCGGAGGAGCTGGCATCCAACTCCCCACCAACACACTTAGGTGAGAGATAGAGAGTTATCAAGGGAAAAGCGCCAAGCCATGACGACTATATAGCACTGGGAAGGAGGTCAGGATAAGGATTTGGGATGGGACGGGAGAGGAAGGAATGGTGCCCAACCCCTTGGACGGTCGGGGGATTGAACGCCGACCTGCATGAAACGAGACCGTCGCTCTACCGTCCAGCCCAAGTGGTTGGGCATACACTTAGGTGAGTACCCACACAAAGCCACAATACACAATATCGTCACTGACCAACAGTTGAAAAAAAGAAGTTATAATTACTTATGGTTAACAATTTAATGTAACTGATAAATTATCTAGTATGAATGATAAGACTCAGATAATAACGGCAACATAAGAGAACAATAACAAAGTGAACCAACACAACCAATAACAGACCCGCCTCAACACCTCACCATCGGCAACACAATACTCCAAACTTTATTTGAATATCTCTATCAACATTACCTTTTTCTACGAGCCGTCTCGGGCTCCGTGGCGAAGCGTGCAGCATATTAGCATGGAAGATCTAATTGAATTTATCGTTAGTTTGGCGCAAACTTTGAAGTGACTCGTTGTTATTCCTGACGTGATTTGTAAATAAACTTTTTCTGTGCGTATCGAGTATTCATGTCATCAAGGCCGGTACCATAACTACAGTGCAGGACGGGCGCCAAGCGGGCCGCGGTGTCTCTCACCTTCAGTACAGCACAAGGGGGCCCCCTAAACATAGTCCTGGGGGCCCTCCGCACAGCCCTGGCATGCGTAAATCGTGCGCCTCTGGTCAGGGGGCATGCGGGTTCTATAAGTCATATTTCTCAGGCGCACGAACCCATTCGCTTAGTGGTCGTCGGGACGTGTACACAGCTTTCTGGAGCGCATGGAGCAGGGCGGAGAGACGCCACTATGCGTCCGGACGAACTAGCCGCTGACAACACCTTTTTAAACCGCTCAAAAGTCGATGGGGGAGGGAGGGACTAATATGGCAGCTTTGGAGAGCCCGCTGGACGGGCCCGTCAAAGAGTCCCGATTCAAGAGGCAGGGGCCCAGGTACGAAGAGAAGGGCTTGTCATTGTTCCACGAGTAAGAGGGACTGATCCGTCCGGGGGCCCAGAAGTGCCCGGGGGTCCCTTGGCTCGGGCTCTTCAGGAGTGCCCGAGCCAAGGGACCCCTGAGCTAAGGGAATCTGGTTGATACCTGGTTGATGGGGTTCTGGGAGTTCTTCTACTCCCCAAGCCCGGCCCGAGGCCAGGCTTGACTTGCGAGAGTTTGGTCCACCAGGCTGTTGCTTGGAACGGCCCGCAGGCCCACATACCCATCATAGAATCTAGTTTCCTAGTTTGAGATGTCCACGGTTGTTCCGGCAATATTTCTGATGCTCGAAGGAAGGCCGCGTCACTGGGAATTATAATTCAAGTAAAAAGCCCAAGATGCATGTTTTTAGTAAGAAACATCAGTCCCGGTCATATATGAAACTAAGACTATAGTAGAGGATTATATAGTGTGTCAAGAGCTTGCTGTGGCATAGTGCACAACCCCCATCTTCCCATCCCCCCCAACCACTTGGACAAGACGGTAGGACGACGGTCTCGCTTCATGCAGGTCTGCGTTCAATCCCCGACCGTCCACCAAATGGTTGGGCACCATTCCTTCCCCCCCCCTCGTCCCATCCCAAATCCTTATCCTGACCCTTTCCAAATGCTATATAGTCGTAATGGCTTAGCCTTTTCTCCTCATAACTCCCTCCCCCCCTCGGAGGAAGGTTAGCAATAAAGGGCCATGTGATCAGTAGTCTACACTGGCCATTTTTTAACACATAACACTCGGAACTCTATGGGAACAGTGCTCCTAGTTTGATTTGAAATTTACTCTAAAACAGCATTTCTTAACCTTTAAACCATTAAACATCTTCATTCCTCCTTCGCCAGGCTCCAGATCACCACCAACAGCCCTCTTTGCTGCCAAGATGACTTCAAAAAATGTAAATAGCTTAGTTTTACTCTACGTAAGGATATCTGGGAATGGGAAACATCTTCACGAAAAATCAAAGGGATTTTTATCATTCTTTTGTATTGAAAAACAGAAAATTACAAATTCACAAGCTATCTACATCTAGTGAGACTTGCTGTTTTGTGCAATGAAAACATGGCATCTAAATAGTTACTAATTTTGCTAGTTAATTCTAATCTAACATTTTTTTAATTGTTCATATTAGGAGTCCGATACCCTACATTATTTGGTTCCCAGAGGGTACGGATACCCCCGGTTACGAACCCCCTGCTCTAGTAGCAGGGGTTCCCTTCCCTAGCTCCCCTTCCGCATTTAGGCCTGGTCGACGACCGGGCCGCGGGGACGCTAAGCCCCGAAAACATCTCAAGATAGTATTTAATTCTTTTAGCAGTGAAATCATTAGTCTAATTTATATGAGAGAATTCTTGGGCAATACGATGGAATTAATTCCGGATTCCAAGGCGTTGCTCTGGAACTTTCTTCGTATAACGTTTCTTGTACAGAACGATCACCCTGTCCTCAGGCTAAGCTCGTTAAAGCAGCGGCCGATCCCCCCAAGACGCATTGATCAACTTTGACGTACTGTGAATTAAAAGTAGGTTTATTCTCACATATAAATGGATATTATTATTCATCAAAGTTGTATGTATAATTACACCTAAGTTAGGTTAGGTGTTTGGGTTCTGTTGGCGATTATTTGTAACTGAAGTGCGTGGGTGAAGCATGGGTGGGCGATTCGAACAGAGGTCTCCAGCGAAGCACTATTCGAAACATGTTCGAACGTCATCAGTTAATGTAATTCGTGTGTAAATTGTTATTATTATTAATAAACAGCTTAGGCTTTGTGATCTTCGTAGCAAAGGTCTTCGTAGTAGTGATCTTCGTAGCAAAGGTCTTCGTAGTAGTGATCTTCGTAGCAAAGGTCTTCGTAGTAGTGATCTTCGTAGCAAAGGTCTTCGTAGTAGTGATCTTCGTAGCAAAGGTCTTCGTAGTAGTGATCTTCATAGCAAAGGTCTTCGTAGTAGTGATCTTCATAGCAAAGGTCTTCGTAGTAGTGATCTTCGTAGCAAAGGTCTTCGTAGTAGTGATCTTCGTACTTCTTTCAAAGGTTTTGACGGTGTAGGAGGTGAGCAACACAAACTGTTCATTGACTGAAACATTCAGCACCAGACTGAATTCCACACCTTGCAAACTGTAAAACTACAATTACAAAAAGATACAAATATTTGCAGTATCATTGGATTCGACAAAGTATTTTAACGTTAGGATAGTTATAACGCCACGGGTGTAACAAGGGGTAGCAGCCGGGGCATCCTAGACCTCACTTACCCCTTAGTTAGGGGAATACTGATAGGTAAGGGCACCCGAGGGAATACTGATAGATAAGTACACATTCACAGCCACACCCACAGTGGAGCCACACCCACGTCACCCCCCCCCCCCCACCCCCAAGCAACAAACCACCTTCCGTCACAAACTCACCTTCTTGGGTTATTCTAAACAAACATACCAGGTTATACAAAACAAAACATGAACGGTCTCCTTGCAGAGATTAGTCTGTTTGGGTAGTGAGACCCACTGGAAAAAAAAGAACCGGTCTGGACTGGCTGACAGATGTAGTGTCAAGGGGACTGACTCCCTCAGCTGGTAAAACCGGACTTGCCATAAAAATATACCAGATTCGAAGATATCAACAGAAAGATACAAGTCCAGCAAGCTACACTTGTACAATGACAGACTTCCTGGTCAAAATAAAAATGGTAAACAACACAAAATCCCGCTGCCACCATTGATAATCCCGCTGCCACCATTGATAATCCCGCTGCCACCATTGATAATCCCGCTGCCACCATTGATAATCCCGCTGCCACCATTGATAATCCCGCTGCCACCATTGATAATCCCGCTGCCACCATTGATAATCCCGCTGCCACCATTGATAATCCCGCTGCCACCATTGATAATCCCGCTGCCACCATTGATAATCTCGCTGCCACCATTGATAATCCCGCTGCCACCATTGATAATCTCGCTGCCATCGTTGATAATCTCGCTGCCACCATTGATAATTCCGCTGCCACCATTGATAATCTCGCTGCCACCATTGATAATCTCGCTGCCACCATTGATAATCTCGCTGCCACCATTGATAATCTCGCTGCCACCATTGATAATCCCGCTGCCACCATTGATAATCTCGCTGCCATCGTTGATAATCTCGCTGCCACCATTGATAATCTCGCTGCCACCATTGATAATCTCGCTGCCACCATTGATAATCCTGCTGCCACCATTGATAATCTCGCTGCCACCATTGATAATCTCGCTGCCACCATTGATAATCTCGCTGCCACCATTGATAATCTCGCTGCCACCATTGATAATCTCGCTGCCACCATTGATAATCTCGCTGCCACCATTGATAATCTCGCTGCCACCATTGATAAAGTAAACAAAGGCAACTATTGCAATGTGCCAAACCAAACTATCAGGTGATCTGTGACGTAACGCGCCATCTATCAACCGTGGCGCCAATGTATCACTGCTAGAGCTGTACAGGTTCCTCATAAGTTCTCTGATCTTATACACTCCTAAGGTGTAGTGAAGAATAATGATGATTATTGAGTGGTTTAGTAGGTGTTTAGTAAGTAATTGGATTAATGCTGTTGACCTCATTAGTTATCAGTTTAGCTCTAATAGTTAGCTTTAGTTATAGTAGCCTAATAGTTAGGCTCTTCTTAAGCTGATTATTTCCATTTACGAAGTTTACGATAAAGATATTATTTCTGATATCTTTGACACATTCATATCTCCAGCATCCATCCTCCCCCCTTCTCAATCCTCCTTAGTATCTTGTATGTCGTTATCACTACACAACTGTTCCTTCTTTTCTTCAGTGTGGTACCTGCTTGATAGGGATCTGGGAGTTCTTCTACTCCCGAGGCCAGGCTTGACTTGTGAGAGTTTGGTCCACCAGGCTGTTGCTTGCAGCGGCCCGCAGGCCCATATATCCACCACAGCCCGGTTGGTCCGGCATTCCATGGAGAAAACTATCTAGATTTCTCTTGAAGATGTTCACTCCTTGAAGATGGACTGTTGCTGGGGTGAGGGGGAGGGGGTCCCTTTGGCACTGTTGCTGGGGTGAGGGGGAGGGGGTCCCTTTGGCACTGTTGCTGGGGTGAGGGTATGAAAGATGACGTCTCCAATAACTCAGTATTTGACATTAATTGGCCACTAACCCTCAGACGTACACTCCCACACACACACACACATCGGTGGGGAGCCGGTGGCCGGACAGCACGCTGTACACGTGATCCTGTGGTCCCGGGTTCGATCCCGGGCGCCGGCGAGAAACGATAGGCAGAGTTACTTTCACCCTATGCCCCTCTTACCTAGCAGTAAATAGGTACCTGGGAGTTAATCAGCTGTCACTGGCTGCTTCCTGGTGTGTGTGTGTGTGGTGTTGAAAAAAAAGGTAGTAGTAGAAACAGTTGAGAGGGCGGGACCAAAGAGCCAGAGCTCAACCCCCGCAAGCACAACTAGATGAGTACACACGATAGACATTTCATTAGTGTTCGTTAAAAAATAATAATAATATTGTTAATGTACCTTAACACTTAACAGACAGATATACAACACATTTCCTCCGTGATCTTCCCACAGGTTCAGAGATAATTGTGCATGTCTGACGGAAATCGGTAATGTTCTTACCGCCAGAGGACATGCCAGTCCTGCATTAGTCTTGGGTGTGAATCAAGAGTCTCCGGGGAGACAGCATCATGGGGGAATTTTGGTTGTGGGAATTCCCTGTAATGTAAGGAACATGGGGCGGGGGTTCCTCCCTCCCGTGGGGAGCTGGGGACCACTTGGATCCCTTTTGTTGGGGGGCGTCTGTTATCATGATGCTAGGCTGGGGGGCGTCTGTTATCATGATGCTAGGCTGGGGGGCGTCTGTTATCATGATGCTAGGGGCCCTAGCCTTGTGCTGGGGGGCCGCTGTTGTCATGATGCTAGGGGCCCCAGCCTTGTGCTGGGGGGGGCGTCTGTTATCATGATGCTAGGGGCTCCAGCCTTGTGCTGGGGGGCCGTCTGTTATCATGATGCTAGGGGCCCCAGCCTTGTGCTGGGGCGCGTCTGTTATCATGATGCTAGGCGCCCCAGCCTTGTGCTGGGGGGCCGTCTGTTATCATGATGCTAGGGGCCCTAGCCTTGTGCTGGGGGGCCGCTGTTGTCATGATGCTAGGCGCCCCAGCCTTGTGCTGGGGGGCCGTCTGTTATCATGATGCTAGGCGCCCCAGCCTTGTGCTGGGGGGCCGCTGTTGTCATGATGCTAGGGGCCCCAGCCTTGTGCTGGGGGGGCGTCTGTTATCATGATGCTAGGGGCTCCAGCCTTGTGCTGGGGGGCCGTCTGTTATCATGATGCTAGGGGCCCCAGCCTTGTGCTGGGGCGCGTCTGTTAACATGATGCTAGGCGCCCCAGCCTTGTGCTGGGGGGCCGTCTGTTATCATGATGCTAGGGGCCCTAGCCTTGTGCTGGGGGGCCGCTGTTGTCATGATGCTAGGCGCCCTAGCCTTGTGCTGGGGGGCCGCTGTTATCATGATGCTAGGCGCCCCAGTCTTGTGCTGGGGGGCCGCTGTTGTCATGATGCTAGGGGTCCCAGCCTTGTGCTGGGGGGCGTCTGTTGTCATGATGCTAGGGGCTCCAGCCTTGTGCTGGGGGGCCGCTGTTATCATGGTGCTAGGGGCCCCAGCCTTGTGCTGGGGGGCGTCTGTTATCATGATGCTAGGCGCCCCAGCCTTGTGCTGGGGGGCGTCTGTTATCATGATGCTAGGCGCCCCAGCCTTGTGCTGGGGGGCGTCTGTTATCATGATGCTAGGCGCCCCAGCCTTGTGCTGGGGGGCGTCTGTTATCATGATGCTAGGCGCCCCAGCCTTGTGCTGGGGGGCGTCTGTTATCATGATGCTAGGCGCCCCAGCCTTGTGCTGGGGGGCGTCTGTTATCATGATGCTAGGCGCCCCAGCCTTGTGCTGGGGGGCGTCTGTTATCATGATGCTAGGGGCCCCAGCCTTGTGCTGGGGGGCGTCTGTTATCATGATGCTAGGCGCCCCAGCCTTGTGCTGGGGGGCGTCTGTTATCATGATGCTAGGCGCCCCAGCCTTGTGCTGGGGGGCGTCTGTTATCATGATGCTAGGCGCCCCAGCCTTGTGCTGGGGGGCGTCTGTTATCATGATGCTAGGGGCTCCAGCCTTGTGCTGGGGGGCCGCTGTTGTCATGATGCTAGGCGCCCCAGCCTTGTGCTGGCGTGCTCATGTAAACATTAAGAAAGCAATGGCTGTTGTTCGGTCGTATAACCCAAGTTGGGGCAACAGCAATGATGGGGACCAAGTTTGGAGTGTTTTACATTCGTGGGACCAAGTTTGGAGTGTTTTACGTTAGTGTTGAGTATATTTGGTGTGTTTTACGTTAGTGTTGAGTATACTTGGTGTGTTTTACGTTAGTGTTGAGTATACTTGGTGTGTTTTACGTTAGTGTTGAGTATACTTGGTGTGTTTTACGTTAGTGTTGAGTATACTTGGTGTGTTTTACGTTAGTGTTGAGTATACTTGGTGTGTTTTACGTTAGTGTTGAGTATACTTGGTGTGTTTTACGTTAGTGTTGAGTATACTTGGAGTGTTTTACGTTAGTGTTGAGTATACTTGGAGTGTTTTACGTTAGTGTTGAGTATACTTGGTGTGTTTTACGTTAGTGTTGAGTATACTTGGAGTGTTTTACGTTAGAGTTGAGTATACTTGGTGTGTTTTACGTTAGTGTTGAGTATATTTGGAGTGTTTTACCGTGGTTGGGCTGGACATGGAAATACTGTGGCTACCTGACAGGCATATTGTCCTCTACTGCTCCTGTCCTGCCGTGAATCAGTAAATATATTGACCAGATGTCTATAGAAATTGAAGCAAACTGACTAATAATGATTTCATCTTCTCTAAGTAATAAATAAATAATGTTCTCTTTCTCTCTATATATATATGTATATGTATTAATTTTTTCCTTTTTTGGTTCCTATTTGAGTCGGTGGGTAGAGGTGATATCTATGAATTTACAATCACAGTCAGTATTTAATGTAGCAAGTAGCCTAGCCCCACACATACGAAAAATAAAAGTGGCGTTGATTCAGTTTGTCCTGCTTCCTTATGAAGTCGTTATCATGTCACGACTTAATGGTCTAAGACGGACAGAAACGTCTTTAAAAGGGTCCAGGTCGGACAGAAACGTCTTGAAAAGGGTCCAGTACGGACAGAAACGTTTTGAAAAGGGTCCAGGATAGGCAGAAACGTCTTGAAAAGGGTCCAGAATGGACAGAAACGTCTTGAAAAAGGTCCAGGACGGACAGAAACGTCTTAAAAATGGGTCCAGGACGGACAGAAACGTCTTGAAAAAGGTCCAGGACGGACAGAAACGTCTTGAAAAGGGTCCAGGACGGACAGAAACGGCTTGATAAGGGTCCAGGACGGACAGAAACGCCTTGAAAAGGGCCCAGGACGGACAGAAACGTCTTAAAAATGGGTCCAGGACGGACAGAAACGTCTTGAAAAGGGTCCAAGACGGACAGAAACGTCTTGAAAAGGGTCCAGAACGGACAGAAACGTCTTGAAAGGGGTCCAGGACGGACAGAAACGACTTAAAAAGGGTCTAGAACGGACAGAAACGTCTTGAAAAGGGTCCAAGACGGACAGAAACGTCTTGAAAAGGAGTCCAGGACGGACAGAAACGCCTTAAAAAGGGTCCAGAACGGACAGAAACCTCGCCACTTTCTTTTCATGTGTGTTGGCCGAGTTATTAATGTTCAGGGACTTATAGTGACGTGTTCTTGCATAACATTAACAATCGTTATGGCTGGTCATGTTTTGTCGCTCCTGTTAAAAATAACCGTTGACATATTAAGATACCGGCTCACTTATAACGAGGTCGAAGATATATAGTGTGATCCTCTTAACGAGGACACAAGCGTACACTCCTACAGGAACCACTGGGAGAAAATATCCGGTTAAATATCCTCGCCGGATAAAGTGCAGGGAGCTATATATTCCGTTGTTGCATCGTAACCGGTTCCAACCGGCTTCCAGTATCGGATAATTTGACTTTAGGGTGTTCTTTATAGAGGAGTTGCGTGGTTTAGCGAGCCCCAAGCCTCAGTTTTCCCGCCTTGTGGGATAGAGAGAAATTGGGTGCTCGCTTGAGTGATATTGGTTCTCGCTTGAGTGATATTGGTTCTCGCTTGAGTGAAATCGGTTCTCGCTTGAGTGATATTGGTTCTCGCTTGAGTGAAAAAGGTTCTCGCTTGAGTGAAATTGGTTCTCGCTTGAGTGAAATTGGTTCTCACTTGAGTGAAATTGGTTCTCGCTTGAGTGAAATCGGTTCTCACTTGAGTGAATTCGGTTCTCGCTTGACCAAAATCGGTTCTCGCTTGACCAAAATTGGTTCTCACTTGACTAACATTGGTTCTCGCTTGAGAGAAATGGGTTCTTGACGTAGCGTAGCGCAATAGTTTTTTTGGTCATGTATGTTTTTATAGATGAACACGCCCGCTGCTTTTGTTACGACTTTCTTTTGGGTAAATACTTGAATGTAATTTCTCGTTAACTCAATTATAAAATTACAAAAATTTCAGAATAAAGTTTAGCAGTCTTGAGGTGTTATGTCTACCCATATTTATATCTATACTGTATATATCTATATCTACCTTTATAGTTGTGGGAGCGGCTTTACTGCGTTCTTTAGTAATATGATCTTACTAAGCGTAATTAACACCTAACAAAACGGATATAAGAAGATCAAAGAAATATTTAGGGTAAAAGAAACATTATATCAGTAATGAAAAGGAAAACTGGTGAGAGAGAGAGAGAGAGAGAGAGAGAGAGAGAGAGAGAAAGAGAGAGAGAGAGAGAGAGAGAGAGAGAGAGAGAGAGAGAGAGAGAGAGAGAGAGAGAGAGAGAGAGAGAGAGAGAGAGAGAGAGAGAGAGAGAGAGAGTGAGAGAGAGATGTAAACAAAGGAATATTGAAATGCAGGGTAGTGTCATCCTAGCCTCATGTTCCTCCTTATATGTGTGTGTGTGTGTGTGTACAGCAGAACGAGCAGACGAGGACGAAGAGACCTGGACCAGCAGACCAGACGAGGAGAGACTAAAAACAGGACAAGCAGTTAGAAAATATGTTATGTTGCTGGGCTGAGGTAGCCTAGCATCGGTGCCTGCCTGTATCACTTAACCAGATTATTGTAACCTTGAAGGTCAGCCTGTTGAGGTGATAAGATGATAAAAATCGTATAATTCCACATTGAAATATCTGAGGATAAGGATAATAGGAATATTTGAACAACATCTAGCTGATCTGGCCTCTCTACCCGGCCTCTCTCTAATAGGTTGAGGTTTTCTACGTTCTACCAGTGTTGCAAATGTTATGGTAAGTAATGGCTTGGAATTCTTCACGTTTTCAAGCTGATCTCCAGAGGGTGGACTGTCCTCATTGGTACACACATCACAATGTACACACGTCATAGTGTACACACGTCATTTTGTACACACGTCACAATGTACATACGACGGTTTGTCAACGGATTTAAAAAAAAAAACTAACCTTACTGAACCTAACGTTGTATCAACCAGAAAAATAATCCTCTCTCTCTCTCTCTCTTTTTCCTAATTCTCCTCTTTCGTCCTTCCTTGTCTAGTATGAGTAAGTGTGGTCAGAAGGATGACATAACCGGCCAATAGTTAAGAGTCATGTCAAACAACTTTAATTGAAAATTCCTATAGAATGCTGAGTGTGATGTTATAAGATGCACGTGGGTGAGCAGACACTACAAACCATCAACTTGCAGTTGGGAACAGTCTAAAACCCACCAACTGGCACTAGCTGGGACAGTTTCAGGGATATAAACCCTGGGGATCCGGTCGGCCGAGCGGACAGCACGCTGGACTTGTGATCCTGTGGTCCTGGGTTCGATCCCAGGCGCCGGCGAGAAACAATGGGCAGAGTTTCTTTCACCCTATGCCCCTGTTACCTAGCAGTAAAATATGTACCTGGGTGTTAGCCAGCTGTCACGGGCTGCTTCCTGGGGGTGGAGGCCTGATCGAGGACCGGGCCGCGGGGACACTAAAAAAAAGCCCCGAAATCATCTCAAGATAACCTGGGGTATGATAGAATTTTACCAATTACGGGTTATTCATGCCCGTGCCACCTATTGGATAGCCTAATCCTCCATCAATTATTGATGGAATTCAGAGTAACCAGGGGTAGTGACTGGAGCCGGTTTGTGAGTCAACAATAGCTATAAAAAGCTCTTCGCGGTGGTTCACTCAATAAAGCACACTGGTGATCCACTAATCAGTAATTAGCAATACTATTATACTAACGACTGAGATTAGGCATTCCCTAACAAGCACGACTGGTTCAGTGTCAGACTAATACTGACCCCTACATCCGTGGAATTAATAGTCAGTATGATCAGATTTCTCTCTTAATAAAGTTTATATTTTATAAGGAAATATACTTAAGAACACCAGTGTATAAACCTACATTGGTACAGTGGGACCAGTGGTACAGGTTTCTGTATCAGTTATTGGATCAACCATGTTGTGATGACTGTGTGGGCATGCATGCGGGGTGCTAGCGCAAATACCCTCAGTGCCCTACCAATCGCCAGAGGACAAAAAACTCTCGAAATTTATCACAGGTAAGTCACAGGTGTTAATATTATTATTAATGATATTATTATTATTGTTTATTGGCATCTTTGTTTACGGAATTGTCTCCATGTTACGAATCAGAATATTAGTAAAAAAATTATAAAATAAAATATCTTGATTTAAAACTGGTAAAAGTTATGAATAAAATGCCTTTGGAAGGTATCGCCTTACAGTGCCATTCATAAAGAGTGCGTAGTAACTATCTACTGTGTCTACTACGTGTCTACTATCTACGCTACAGTCATCCGTTCATAAAAATGGCCCGTACGCAGACATGTGGTTCCTGTCTGCTGGGGGTCCTGTTGACATAGTTCCTGTCTGCTGGGGTCTTTACAATAGAACCACCATGGCGACCACGGTTACAGGATGAAACAAAAAAAAGCTGGACAAAATTAATGGCTGACACCGTAGTCACTGTGTAAGGTAAAATAAAGCACCTGGAGTAACTATGTGTGACAAAATAGGACACCACCTTTTTTTTTGTTCGTTAAAACGAACAAAAACAAACAATTACAAATCCCCATATAGCGGTTATTGCTGCTATGATCATCATGATGATGAATGGAAGTTTCCGCGCCCTTGAGAAAGGGTGAAGAATGTCCGAGTTTAATGGTAACTATTGTAAATAATGTCACCGGTATTATTAACCATTGATAGGGGGATAACTTGACTAGTTACAGCGCCGGGTGTAAGGCTAAATTACCATTATTATTATATCTTGGATATATATATTTTATATCCAAGAGCCAGTCATAGCCTCTTCCCCCCGGGTCATGTATCCTGGTATCCACGACATGAGGCTACAGCGGTGTCCTGTAGGCACACGGGCCTCCTTCTGGCAGTGTGTGTGGGAGGGGGTTATGGGGGGTGTTGTGGTAGAGACGTAGTAGCAGGGAGGTTCACCACACACTCCCAACAGCTGATGTGGTCTGATATGTTATGCCCCAACATTCTCCGCGCGCATTACATTCCGGTCCTAAGATGCCTAAACACTGTAGTTACCGGCCGCCAATTAACCCCAATTTTTGTGGGGTTTAATATCAAACCACTGTCATCATTCGTGAACTACTTGGTTAACTCAGGCAGGTCTTAAAGTCACTCAATAATGGAAAGCGATTTGAGGGAATTCGTTTTCTGTGGGAAAAGGGAGAGGATATAAGGCATTAGGGAAGCCTCGCATCATGGCGGGAGTGACCGCAAAACAGAAGACGACAACCTCATATCGTCTCAGACTTCTCTTCCTCGCTGCTGCTCCTTCAGTTGCTTACGAACATGCAGTTGACCGTCATCTGTCTTGTTTGGCTACAGCTCTGCTGCTTCAGAAGCAGCAGCAGCAGCAGCAGCAGCAGCCATCAGCAGCAGTCGGTGCGTGAAAGAGTGTTGGTAAGTAGCCTGGCTGTGGTCTCCACCATGGCCGCCGTCCTCCCTCACTAGTGATACAAATATTTGAAATTTGTTTGTAATATCTACACACTGCTTGTGTTTGTGGTTATAGAAAATGTCTTAATATCTCAAATATATAAACTGGTGACGGACCTCCAACCGTTAACTTCAGTGAATCCGTTGTGGAATTTGAACGATGTGACGAAAATGTGAATTATTTAATTTTGGTGCGAATTTTAGGATATGAACCCCATATTTACTGTTTGGTACACGCATATTGTATGTTCGGGTGAAACCTTCAATGGTGGAGAAGCAAGTTTATATGGCCGATGTGAATACTTGAAGATTTGCCAAAATAATTATTTGTGAGCAGAATTGCGAGCCATTTATGGGCAAGGTTTTGGAGATTTTGCGAATAGGCAGTTTCTGTACTCACCTAGTTGTGCTTGCGGGGGTGTTAAGCTTCAACTCTTTGGTCCAGATTCTGTTTTCCTAGTTTTATGTTTTCGGTGAGAGTTAAACTGGTAATTAACGACCTGGTAGTTAGGTTCTTATTGGTAATTTGACCTTTATTATAGGTAACTCTTGTCGTGGTGGGGTGGGGGGTTGATTGTGGTTAGGGGGTGTGTTTAAAGAGGGGGGTGGTTGTGGTTGATGGGGTGTAGAGGGGGGTAACGAGTGGGGGTATGGGGCCCATCCGTCACATCAACCCCCCCCCCTAATTAACCCTTAATATATCACTGCCTTACTCCTGGGGGTTCCTATTTACTTCTAGGTGAACAGACGCATTAGGTGATAGGAAACGCGCCCAACTATTTCTGCCCCACTATTACGAACTCAGAATTCTCGATTATGAGTCGTTATATGTAACACACATATATATATATATATATATATATATATATATATATATATATATATATATATATATATATATATATATATATATATATAAACAGTATAAAGTGTGTCGTAAATGTTTATATATGTTGAGTTCGGCCTTTGAGTGTTTGTAATTTCTCGAAAATTCAGATCAAAAAAAGTCTTGAAATCATAGATGAGGCTACTAAGTCCTAATGTTAATTCATTTCCGTTACATGGTACTTTAGCTGATCCATTTCCCCGTCAAGATACAGATACAAAGATACAGTCACCGAGGCAGATAAAAATACAGATACAGCCACTGAAATAAATCCAACAAGAGCGGATCAAACAAGTACAGTTACAAGTGTATGTGGAGCTAGAAGTTTGTTTACATTAGCAATGTCCCACCCCCCCCCCTCCATGTGGGGTAGGGGGGGGGGGGTGTTTACATATCGACCATTCGTGGGTGAGTTTAACCGCCTTCGAACTCGGGAGAGGCAAGGGTACATGTCTCCTGCAGTAGGCTGGGTACTTGTGCATAATAGTTTGTGTGTTTATAGGCTGTTGTGGGGCATGGTTGTAATGGCTCAGGAAGTGGGGGAGGGTGGAGTTTACATAGTGTGGAGAGGGTTGGGAATGTGTGTGTGTGTGTGTGTGTGTGTGTGTGTGTGTGTGTGTGTGTGTGTGTGTGTGTGTGTGTGTGTGTGTGATTTACACTGTGTGGAGAGGGTATAGCCAGCTGGAGGTGGGGGGGGGGTGACAATGTGTGGTTTATATGTAGTATGGAGTGGAAGGTCAAGGGTTGCATTCTCCCCCTTGTTGACATCGACCCCCCTCCCCCCCCCCCCCCAACAGCTGAGGTGGAATCTTCTTGCCTTTGATTTCTTTGTTTCTTTCTTTCTTTTCTTCCCAAAAATGCTCGCGTTTTCCTCAAATAGTGAATTGATTTAATGAAAATATCTGCGCCCGTTGGCCATCTAGTGCTGTTGGCAATTGGGTTAAAAATCTAACAAACTTTCAATTTTTTAAGTCACTTGTGGTCTAGTGTTCATGGTACTAGATATATTTAGTGTGGGTGCGCCTGGGACCCCAGCGGGTCACCAAGTCAATTAGCCCTCATTAATCTTCAGATGTCATCAGATAATCGATAATTAATTTATCGTTAATTCCGACATTTGAACGGCATATCAAACATTAATTTATAACTCATTAATCCTCAGAGACATCCGTCGATGCTCCAACCAATTGATTATTTAAAGTTAATCTTAACCGGATTACAGGATTGCCGTACAGCCAATCCGGCCGTCGTCTGCGTGTGTGAGAGAGAGCAGAGTGTTGGTCATCCGGCCAGGACTCTGGGGCCAGATTCACGAAAGCACTTACGCAAACACTTACGAACGTGTACATCTTTCCTCAATCTTTGACGGCTTTGGTTACATTTATTAAACAGTTTACAAGCATGAAAACTTCCCAAACAACTGTTGTTATTGTTATAAACAGCCTCCTGGTGCTTCGGAGCTCATTAACTGTTTAATAATTGTAAACAAAGCCGCCAAAGATTGAGAAGAGATGTACAGGTTCTTAAGTGCTTTCGTGAATCTGGCCCCAGGTTCGTAAGTGCTTGCGTAAGTGCTTTCGTGAATCTGGCCCCAGGTTCGTAAGTGCTTTCGTGAATCTGGCCCCAGGTTCGTAAGTGCTTTCGTGAATCTGGCCCCAGGTTCGTAAGTGCTGTCGTGAATCTGGCCCCAGGTTCGTAAGTGCTTGCGTAAGTGCTTTCGTGAATCTGGCCTCTGGTCTTCGGGGTCCTAGATGCCGAAATTTGCATTTTATAAGGGCCAGCTAAACGAGGTTCTCCACCCTCATGCCAAATTGGGTTGGATTTGATTTAACGGTGTTCAAACACTCGCGGGCCAAACAAACACACACACGCACCAAGTTTACGACTAACGGTCGTACGGGATCCTGTAAATCCTGTAAATCCTGTAAATATATATTTATATTCCCAAAGATAGGGTTTTAATGCTATAATGTCCCGTTACATTAGTCACTAATATCATTGTTGGAACCGTTAGGGTGATCGAAACCTCTTTTTATTATACTCAAACAGGATTCCTCAGGTAATTACTAATGCATTTTGTTTTTTTGTCCTTGTTAAAAGTGACATTAGAGTGGACACACGCTGGTGGGTGGGGCTGGTGGCGGACCATCTACGAAAAATATAATAGTCATCCTCTAATCTTTATACAGTTTTCTCTGATTGTGTTTATGGCATCCATGCTCTACAATGGCTTTATTCTGCATTTTCTTCCATATCGTTCACTCCAAATCTCCCCGCCCCCCAAGATATCTGAAGGATATAGGTAATTGTTAATGTAATAATCTCCGTTGAGATCTTTTGTGCCGTCTGTAATCCTTTTTTTTGCGCTACCGCTCACAGGATGAGTACGGCGTGTTTAATATAGTTGCCTCTAGCGTCAAAAGATTGTTACTGTATTTGCTTAGCTAAACGAACTAGAGGGTTCAGTTCCTGAACCGATTATGTGCCTCTGTAATCCTTTACACCACCGCCCACGGGATGGGTATGGGGTGCATAATAAAGAAAGAAATTGTAATTGCCTCTGGCGGGAACAATGAAATCTTCAGTGCCCGAGTAACTCTCAGAGGAGGAGGTTACATATTTTTTCCTTCTCGCTCATGTTCCCGAATGCTTTTCTAATATATAACTGAAAACTCACACCCCCAGAAGTGACTCGAACCCATACTGCCAGGAGCATCCTGTAGATACCAGTTGCGTTGCTCCTGGCAGTATGGGTTCGAGTCACTTCTGGGGTGTGAGTTTTCAGTTGCATATAGTCCTGGGGACCATTCAGGCTTGTTCGCTTTTCTAATATATATTTGTTTATATTATTTTTTGTAATGTTTTGTTGTGCAAATGCAAGAGATTAATTATTTTTTTAAATACAATAAAGCAAAGAAATATCCTCACCTACAGTCGACGAAACACAATTAGCCTCAAACGATCTTGAGGTTATCTTGAGATGATTTCGGGGCTTTAGTGCCCCCGCGGCCCGGTCCTCGACCAGGCCTCCACCCCCAGGAAGCAGCCCGTGACAGCTGACTTAACTCCCAGGTACCTATTTACTGCTAGTTAACAGGGGCATTCAGGGTGAAAGAAACTTTGCCCATTTGTTTCTGCCTGGTGCGGGAATCGAACCCGCGCCACAGAATTACGAGTCCTGCGCTCTATCCACCAGGCTACGAGGCCCATACAGAGATTAAATGATTAGTTAAACAAATATAGTACACAGTAAGAGGACGGAACCATAGCATGCACAACCACAACCAAATGTAACCACAATCACCCCAATTACCACCATCACAACAACTATTACTATATCAACCAACGTCACACTCCCGGCCATTAGCTTAGCAGCCGGTCGGCCGAGCGGACAGCACACTGGACTTGTGATCCTGTGATCCCGGGTTCGATCCCGGGCGCCGGCGAGAAACAATGGGCAGAGTTTCTTTCACCCTATGCCCCTGTTACCTAACAGTAAAATAAGTACCTGGGTGTTAGTCAGCTGTCACGGGCTGCTTCCTGGGGGTGGAGGCCTGGTCGAGGACCGGGCCGCGGGGACACTAAAGCCCCGAAATCATCTCAAGATAACCTCAAGATAGGGTACATTATATCGACCTGGTCTTATACTCCTGTGTTCATAATGCTCCATGAAATCATTATATTCATTATATCTCATCTCATGTATTCTCATTCGTGGTCAAGAGCGGACCTTTCTCATTCGTCCTCAAGAGCAGACCTTTCTCATTCGTCCTCAAGAGCAGACCTTTCTCACTCGTCCTCAAGAGCAGATCTTTCTCATTCGTATTCAAGAGCAGACCTTTCTCACTCGTCCTCAAGAGCAGACCTTTCTCATTCGTGGTCAAGAGCAGACCTTTGTCAATCCTCCTCAGGCGATCCTAACCAATTTAATTCTCTCTACCACCTCAGACGTCTCAAATTGGTTTTCAAATTCCCGAAATTGGAGTTAATGGTGTCGGTCTGGGGTGCCCAGTGGTCACAACAGCCACGAGCAACGCCATTTCAACGTCGGTGACGTCGCTTCAACGTCGGTGACGTCGCTTCAACGTCGGTGACGTCGCTACAACGTCGGTGACGTCGCTTCAACGTCCGTGACGACGCTTCAACGTCGGTGACGTCGCTTCAACGTCGGTGACGTCGCTTCAACGTCGGTGACGTCGCTTCAACGTCGGTGACGTCGCTTCAACGTCGGTGACGTCGCTACAACGTCGGTGACGTCGCTTCAACGTCCGTGACGACGCTTCAACGTCGGTGACGTCGCTTCAACGTCGGTGACGTCGCTTCAACGTCCGTGACGTCGCTTCAACGTCGGTGACGTCGCTTCAACGTCGGTGACGTCGCTTCAACGTCGGTGACGTCGCTACAACGTCGGTGACATCGGTTCAACGTCGGTGACGTCGTTTCAACGTCGGTGACGTCGCTTCAACGTCGGAGACGTCGCTTCAACGTCGGAGACGTCGCTTCAACGTCCTGGCCTCGGGCCGGGCTTGAGGAGTAGAAGACCTCCCAGAACCCCATCAACCAGGTATATGTGGGCCTGCGGGCCGCTCCAAGCAACAGCCTGGTGGACCAAACTCTCACAAGTCGAGCCTGGCCTCGGGCCGGGCTTGGGGAGTAGAAGAACTCCCAGAACCCCATCAAGCAAGTATATGTGGGCCTGCGGGCCGCTCCAAGCAACAGCCTGGTGGACCAAACTCTCACAAGTCGAGCCTGGCCTCGGGCCGGGCTTGGGGAGTAGAAGAACTCCCAGAACCCCATCAAGCAAGTATATGTGGGCCTGCGGGCCGCTCCAAGCAACAGCCTGGTGGACCAAACTCTCACAAGCCGTGCTTGGGGAGTAGAAGACCTCCCAGAACCCCATCAAACAGGTACAAATAAAGGAACAGTAGTAAAGTATGAGAGATATAGTGTCATAAGTTAAGTGTCAGCAACAGTAAACAGCTCAGATTATGTTGCACAGTAGTCCCATGGGAACATTGCATGAGGTTATGCGTTCTATCGTAGCCGGCCACGGCCTTGACCGTCTCTATGTGTCAGCATTCCAACCTACTTACTGCTGTTTGTAATCCCAACCACTTGGGCTGGAATTAGAGCGACGGTCTTTGCTTCTTGCAGGTCGGCGTTCAATCCCCCGACCGTCCACAAGTGGTTGGGCACCATTCCTTTCCCCCATCGTCCCATCGCAAATCATTGTCCTGACCCCTTCTCAGTGCTATATAGTCGTAATGGTTTGGCGCTCTCTCCTGTTAATTACCCTGGAATTACAATTAGGTGAGTACACACACACACACACATAGGGGGGGGGGGGCCGGTGGGTGAGTGGACAGCACGCTGTGCACGTAATCCTGTGGTCCGGGGTTCTATTCCCGGCGCCGGCGAAACAATGGGCAGTGTTTCTTTCGCCCTGATGCCCTCTGTTACCTAGCAGTAAATAGGTACCTGGGAGTTAAACAGCTGTTACGGGCTGCTTCCTATGTGTGTGTGTGTGTGTGTGTGTGTGTGTGTGTGTGTGTGTGTGTGTGTGTGTGTGTGTGTGTGTGTGTGAAAAATAGTAGTTAGCAACAGTTGATTGACATTTGAGAGGCGGGCCGAAAGAGCAGAGCTCAACCCCGCAAGCACAACTAGGTGAATACACACACACACACACACACACACACACACACACACACACACACACACACACACACACACACACACACACACATATATATATATATATATATATATATATATATATATATATATACACATATATATAAGACAATTCAATGTGGACAATGGCTAATTGTTTACCGAGGTCGTGAAGAAACTGTAGGTCATGTGAAGCAGTTAAGTAATGTTTACACGGACGTGAGACGCCTCAATAGCTCACGTGAGAGTTTTTGTTAACCTTGAGAAAGTCAAACACACTCAAACAATTGGTCCGTGAAAATTCTGACTTGGCAACATTCCCCGGGCGCCCACCGAATTTTTATTTCATCAAGTTCTTTTCAGTTGAACAATTTGTTGCGTCAATAATTTATTGCAAAACAATATAAGAATACATTTTTGATCTTTGATTAATCATTATGACGATATGTAGCCCCGGAGCTGATATATATAAGAACCTTCCCCTGGTGGGTTAATATGTTATCACTGACCACCGGGAGGGCAACACTCGCCCCGTGAGCGTCTCCGCCAATCAGGGCAAAGTTGTAAGTGGAATTTAATCGTGTTTGACCAATCAGGTTGACGGAGTGCATGACAAGGTATTAAGCCCTGCTGGGGCGCGCGGGCTTGAATCGTCTCAGTGTGAGATACATGTCCGCCAAGGACGTTGCTCTTCGCTGCTTCTCGGCATATTTGAAATATTAGTTTTATTCCAATAATTAAATACAAATCTATATGAGGTACAAAATCCAGGGGTTGTAGTTATATATATATTCTAAGCGCTGTAATATCACCGCCTGATCTCACTAGGAATATGAAAACGCCGCAAATCCATTTTTTCATGTAACTCGCGCTTCTAGGATGATCTTGTACGCAGGTTCGATCCCACATTCCTGCTCCAACTATTTTTCTCCTAGATATACCCCGTTATTGTGATTTCCTTGTGCGTTCTTAAGGAGTTAAGAACTAATATCAGTGCATAGAGGGAAGAACTAAGAACCGGGGGTGAATGAGTATAACAAAAGAACAGGATAAGAGAAGAGAGATGAGAAAGAACAAATGAGCGAACAGAACGAATTAATCAAGCAGGCGTCGCTCTGAATGATAGAACAGTTGTTCTGCGTCAGAAAAGCGACGCTTCCAACCACACACGTGGTTTAGCTCCATGTAAATAGCCACCTGTGGACATAATTTGGGAGAGGGACTAATATGTGACTTGCATATCGATCAAATCACACCTGGCTTCACGGTGAGCCCTGAGTACCCTCACCTGGCTCACTTGGGGGCTTGAGTAATGACACCTGCCTTCACAATGGGGGTTGATTGATCACACCTGGCTTCATGGGGTAGGTTTCAGTAATTATACCTGGCTTCAAGGGCAGGTTTCAGAAATTATACCTAGCTTCAAGGGCAGGTTTCAGAAATTATACCTAGCTTCAAGGGCAGGTTTCAGTAATCATACCTGGCTTCAAGAGCAGGTTTCAGTAATCATACCTGGCTTCAAGAGCAGGTTTCAGTAATCATACCTGGCTTCAAGAGCAGGTTTCAGTAATCATACCTGGCTTCACGATCAAAATTAACTTAAATATTAATAAAGTTTTTGTGAGAAATGGGAAGGCCGTTGACTGTGGATTACGAAACTCTTCTAGCCAAAAGGATAGGTGACAGACTAACAGTGTCTCCCCTCCTCCCACCCCTGAGGTGATAATGAGCCATAGAGCCTATCTTCTGCAGATTGTATTTATACGGTACAAATAGCCTAATTTGTATGGTGCCCAAGGAATTATTAATCAGGCTTGATGAGATTGTGGCGTCATTTTGAGGAGATTACCGCTTCTGTGGAGACATTTGAGATGCTGGACATGACCTGTTGAAGATCCGTGCGTTCCTTCAAGGCTGTGTGGAAGCCACAGCTCTGTGGCGACACAGATACTGAGCTCAAATAAAAGTTTCCCCTTAAATCCACATAACTGGTCCCCCCTGAAGAGACGTGCTCCTTGGAGCTCCCGCTGGGTCGAATGTCATCAAAGGGGGACTTAGGTAAACAGAACACTCACCCTCCCCCTCACCCTCAAAGAGGATTCCTTGTCCTGCCTCAGATTAGTGTGCTTTCTGGACGTGTTGGTCATCCCACAACAGCCTCAAGTTTGGTGAATCTGAATGCTGACTGAAGTCTATGCTAGATAAAGTCAGTAATCTTTCTCTTGATAAGCAAAGAGGCACCTTTCTTTGTCAGACTTCGGGGGAAGGGGGGTGTTCGTTGTATGCGTAGCCAATCAGATCGCTCTATCATCATTCTGATCCTCCTCTACTGTATCTGGCGTTCTGATTAAAGAAAATCCCATCAGTTGGCTTGTTATTTGGCACGAGTTCGGGAACTTGCTTTTAACACCAAGCGGTTTTCCTCCAGCACTCTGATCAGCTCTGTCTTAAGGCCACAGGCAATCCAGCTGGGACAGCCCCACGGAAGACCCAGCAGCTGCAGCTTGTCTGGATGCTACGCGCCATTTGAGATC
Organism: Procambarus clarkii; assembly: GCF_040958095.1. Taxonomy (NCBI): domain Eukaryota; kingdom Metazoa; phylum Arthropoda; class Malacostraca; order Decapoda; family Cambaridae; genus Procambarus; species Procambarus clarkii. The sequence continues at coordinate 28,230,403 of NC_091184.1, read as the reverse complement.
GCTCGCCTCACATCGGTAATGACTTCACATGCTGGTGATTTTCTATTGGTGCCTCTCGTGCCAGCTACAGGCGCGTATCTCAAGTCGCACTCTCTCCATATTGGCGGTCGGTTGTAACACTGTAAAAGTGTTTGGGTTAGTTTATTTAAAATATATATAGAATATGAGTCACAGACAAGGATCTGAGAGGCGCCAGTTGTCTGCCTGAGATCTCACACCTCAAAGCGTTAATGACCCCAAGTGACCTGAGGTCAGATCATGAGAATTTCACCTTGCTTCCGCTAAGCGTATAATTGGAGCCGGGTAGCCTTCAAACATGCCGACGTTTAAGGAGTGGCTTGGTAGTGCCGGAGGCTATCTACTTGTGGGCGGAGTTAGCTACTAGGTTCCCCAATATAAACTCGGAGAGCTATCCAGCATGAGAGCATTAACAGACAGAACGGCAGTCAGGATTGCAGAAGAGACGGCCTAGCAGGAAGGCTGTCGGCCGGCAGGGCGGGAGTCTCTGTCAACTACAGACCCCCCCCCCCTCTATCCAGCTATAGGCAGAGACACTTGGTGAGTGAACAGTAAGGTGACTTGTCGTGTTTTACAAGTGTTGTGTGATGATCAGGGGCAGTCAAGTTGTAGGGTTCTCGAATTCTTGGATGATGACTCACTTTGCATATTAAACTGGAACATTTTAATTGAATTGCTAAATTATGATACTTCATGTGAAATATAATTATGAATTTATTATTTAAATTGTGTTTAACTTTGTTCCCTAGAGCTATTTCCCCCACCCCCCGTTACACGGTCTTGCTGCCACAATCTTCACCATATACAGGTGTGGATACAGCGAAGCAGAGAGATGACAGATGTGGCCAGCACAAGTAGCTGGCACACAATGTAGAGTGAAGTCAACGACCTCAATAGATGGAGCCTGTCCACACCTGGATGTCCAGCATAGATGGAGCCTGTCCACACCTGGATGTCCAGCATAGATGGAGCCTGTCTACACCTGGATGTCCAGCATAGATGGAGCCTGTCTACACCTGGATGTCCAGCATAGATGGAGCCTGTCTACACCTGGATGTCCAGCATAGATGGAGCCTGGCCACGCCTGGATGTTCAGCATAGATGGAGCCTGTCTACACCTGGATGTCCAGCATAGATGGAGCCTGGCCACGCCTGGATGTTCAGCATAGATGGAGCCTGTCTACACCTGGATGTCCAGCATAGATGGAGCCTGTCCACACCTGGATGTCCAGCATAGATGGAGCCTGTCTACACCTGGATGTCCAGCATAGATGGAGCCTGTCCACACCTGGATGTCCAGCATAGATGGAGCCTGTCTACACCTGGATGTCCAGCATAGATGGAGCCTGGCCACGCCTGGATGTCCAGCATAGACAGAGCCTCGTCTCCTGATGTCTTGCCCACACACCCACTGCACCAGTAGGCAATGGGTGCGTGTGTACGGCTACACTTGGGTATCAAAGCTCACACACACACACACTGACTTCAGAATTGGGCTTGCAGGTGGTGGTGGTGCCCTCGGGGCTACTCAGCCAGTAACCTACACACAACTTGATCATCCGTCCACTTTTACCTCTGGCACTTTGGAGACTCGCGTTACCTGGACGGGGGAGTAACAGGGCGGAGCACCAGCTGGTGATATATAGAGAGAGAGGCAGGGAACCTTCACCTGCTGGCGCCAAGGATTGTTTTCCTTCTACAGAGCGCCTGAGTCACCACTGCCCTGATTGGTCCTCGGGTTACCATGGTGACATCTCACTCCCTCCCCAGACCCCCCCCCCTACCTCCCCGTCCGTCCTATATCATTAGAATATGAGTTTTAGATTTATTAAAAAAAGAGTGGATTTTCCTGCATGTTAATCTCTTTTTTTTCATCTTTCATTGCTACTGTTTCGTCTTCTCCTTCTTTGTTTGTTTGTTTGTTTTGGCTTCTGTTTCTCTCTCGTCTCCATTTGTTCCTTCCGTGATCTCAGTTTTCCTTGCTTTTTTCTTTGTATACCCATCCCGTGGGCGGTGGTGGGCCCCATACCCATCCCGTGGGCGGTGGTGGGCCCCATACCCATCTCGTGGGCGGTGGTGGAGCCCATACCCATCCCGTGGGCGGTGGTGGGCCCCATACCCATCCCGTGGGCGGTGGTGGACCCCATACCCATCCCGTGGGCGGTGGTGGACCCCATACCCATCCCGTGGACGGTGGTGGACCCCATACCCATCCCGTGGGTGGTGGTGGGCCCCATACCCATCCCGTGGGTGGTGGTGGACCCCATACCCATCCCGTGGGTGGTGGTGGGCCCCATACCCATCCCGTGGGTGGTGGTGGACCCCATACCCATCCCGTGGGTGGTGGTGGGCCCCATACCCATCCCGTGGGCGGTGGTGGACCCCATACCCATCCCGTGGACGGTGGTGGACCCCATACCCATCCCGTGGGTGGTGGTGGACCCCATACCCATCCCGTGGGTGGTGGTGGGCCCCATACCCATCCCGTGGGCGGTGGTGGACCCCATACCCATCCCGTGGACGGTGGTGGACCCCATACCCATCCCGTGGGTGGTGGTGGACCCCATACCCATCCCGTGGGTGGTGGTGGGCCCCATACCCATCCCGTGAGTAGTGGGGTTGGCGGTCCACAGACGAATTTTTGTTTTTGGGGAAATTCGTCTGTGGGCCCCAAGGGTTTCAGGTAAATTTAGAAATTCGTCTGTGGACCGCCAGGGTTTTCAGGCGAATTTGGAGAGTCACAGATTTGGGATTAAGGATTTCTTATGAGGAAAATAATTTCTGAGATTTTAGAGGTTTGTTAAGCGTTCTTATGAGGAAAATAAGTAGGAAAATCTTATAGAAAAGTTTTAGAAAAAATCGTGTTTGTGTCACAGCATTTCCAGGTAAACTCTATGGACAACCTTTGCCCGTTTTCAATCACACATTTGTAAAAAGGACCATTTTCAGAGAATATTGTCTTAGATGTTTTGTTAAGGAAAACAGACAACTTATCCATAACATTTAGTTTTATATCCATTTACGGCTATTTCATCTGTAAAGACCAAAATTGAACAGAGCCCAGTTTTAAGCTCATATTTCATCAGAGTCCAGTTTATACCGAAAATTCGCCAGAGTCTACTTTGAGAGCAAAATTAGTCAGAGACAGTTTTAAGCTCATATTTCATCAGAGTCCAATTATCAACAGAAATTCGCCAGAGTCTACTTTGAGAGCAAATTTCATCAGTGTCCTGTAATCTGTGAAAATTGGACAGAGTCCATTTTATACCCAATTTTCGTCAGAGACCATTTTATACCTAAAAATGAACAGAGTCTATTTTGAGAGCAAAATTAGTCAGAGACAGTTTTAAGCTCATATTTCATCAGAGTCCAATTATCAACAGAAATTCGCCAGAGTCTACTTTGAGAGCAAATTTCATCAGTGTCCTGTAATCTGTGAAAATTGAACAGAGCCCAGTATTTAGTTCTTATTTCATCAGAGTCCAATTATCAACAGAAATTCGCCAGAGTCTACTTTGAGAGCAAATTTCATCAGTGTCCTGTAATCTGTGAAAACTTGACAGAGTCCATTTTATACCCAATTTTCGGCAGAGTCCAGTTTATGCTCAAATTCACCAGAGTCTACTTTAATAGCAAAATTCATCAGAGTCCAGTTCTTGATCGAAATTCATCAGAGCCCAGTTTTAAGCTCTTATTTCATCAGAGTCCAGTTTATACCAAAAATTCGCCAGAGTCTACTTTGTGCCAAAATATTCAGAGTCCAGTTCATGATCGAAATTAATCAGAGTCCAATTAAAGACCCAAATTTGACAGAGACCACATTTTCGCTACTAGCAGTCCAATCCCCCTGAAATTTTAAAGCAGACTTACTTCAAAGTTAGTAAATAAGATCAAGTCAGTTACTGAGCTCCAGCTCTCGTCCCCACCTTAATTCTCTTTCGTATCTTTGTAAATAACCCATCAATTTCCCTGAAATTTTTACCCTCTGTATTTCAGACATAGTAAATATGAAGTAAACAATTATAAAACTCTAGCTCTTGTCCTCTGTCCAAGCTCACTTTTGTAAATTCATTACTCTCAGTCCAAATCACCCAACTACATTTTCAGACATAGTAAATAAAAACCAGTTCAGTTATCAAGTTTCAACTCTTGTGCCCCAGCTTAGTTCATTTGTACAAGTTCTTTATTTTCCAACTAAATCACCTGAGATTTAAGATCACCTTATTTTCTAACGTAGTAAATTTAATCTGGACATTAGCAAAGCTCCATTTCCTCAGCCTTAGATCATCAGACATAAATATATTCGATCAAGTCCCTCTCCAGCCTATCTGTTTTATCAGAGTAATTACTTTACCCTTCTCATCCCCAACGTATCAATCCCCAACGTATCAAAACCTTCAATAATCATACTGTATTTGCATATTTTCTCTATATTCAGCTGTGTTCTTCACATTTTGTCCATGTTTTCTGTGTTCACTCCATGTTCTTCAAATGTTCACAGTCCCATTCAGTTCATATTTTCACAAGTATCTCCATTTTTTCTATAATCTTTCTCTTAGTCTCATTACTTTCTCTACAAATTCTAGTCATATTTTCTATGTTTTCATGTTCATCACATGTTCTCTTTACAACTTTTATACTCAATATTCATGCTAACTTCCATATTTTTGTGTTCTTTGTCAATATTCATGTTCCTCTACAAGTTCATGTTCCTCACAAGATCACTTCGTTTTTCACCTTCACTTACATGTTTTCTACATTCTTTGTCATATTCTCCATGTTCTTCACAAGTCCATTGTTCATTCTTTGTATTCCCTATTCTCCTTATCATGTTTTCATGTTCTCTGTAAGTTCATATTCCCAGCATGTTCACTGTATTCATCAACTTTTCTTACATGTGTTCTTTGCCATGTTCCCCATATGTTCTCTGGGTTTTTCCCCTTTTCATGTTATCTAACGTTCCTTAACTAAAAAAATCTTTCGCCAATCAACTGAAACATAGTCACTTTCCTCATTTCTCAACTAACTTATTATCCAATCAACCAAAAATTGTCAAAGGAAACTTTCATCATTTCATAACTAAACTTATTCCCTAGTCATCAGAAAATAACCGTGTTCTTCATGTTTCATTGTCATTTCATAACTAAAAAAATCTTTCGCCAATCAACTAAAACATAGTCACTTTCCTCATTTCTCAACTAAACTTATTATCCAGTCAACTAAAAATAGTCAGAAATAGCCTCGTTCAACACTGTTCTTAACTAAAACAACCTTTCTCTTAGCTAAAAATTGTCAAAGGAAACTTCTTTCAGCACTTTCTTAACAGCCGCTATGTTTCATCAAGAAAAATTGTCAAAGGAAACTTTCCAAAACTGTTCGTAACTAGCTTTTATCCATCGTCAATCAACTAAAAATAATAACTTTCATCATTTCTTAACTAAACTTATTCCCCAGTCATCAGAAAATAACCATGTTCTTCATGTTTCATTGTCATTTCATAACTAAAATTATCCATCAATCAACAGAAAAAGCCATGTTCATCATGTTTTGTCTTTTTGCTTAACTAAAATTATGTTTTGTCAAATAAGAAAATATAGTCACAGATATCTATCATCGTTGTTCTTAACTTCCATTTTATACTTTGTGGAGCACTAAAAATAGTCAAATGTAACTTTTTCAACACTTTCGTAACTAAAATTATATGTCGCTAAGTAAGAAAAATAGTCAAATGTAACTTTTTCAGCACTTTCGTAAAAATTATATGTCGTCAAGTACGAAAAATAGTCAAAGGTGCTCTCCGTGACACCAAAGTTACTCTTCGAGAAAATCAAAGACACTCTTCAATACATCAAGGACTTACTCAAAGATACCAAAGTTACACTCTAAGACATCCTTCGAGACATCAAAGACATCCTTTAAGACTTCAAGGGCACTCTTCGAGATATCAAAAGACACTCTCAAACACTCAAAATTTACTCGCATCCTCAAAGTTATTCTCAGAGTCATCAAAAAGTTAATCTCAGTCATCAAATGCTATTCTCTAAGTAGCCTTTCGTTCATCAGAGAAACTTTCTAAGACATCTTCGTTCATTAAAGTTAATCTCAGAGGCATAAAAGTTATTCTCGGAGCTATCAAAATTAATCTCTAAAACAACAAAAGTTAATCTCTATCATCAAAGTTGATCTGCAAGATATCTTCGAGACATCAAAGTTACTTTTCATTACATCAAAGACGCATTCAAATACTACCCATGTTCTCAGAAGTCATTCTCTAAGCCATCAATGTTCTTCTCTAAGACCTAAAAGTTATTCTCAGAGTCACCTTCGTTCGTCAGAGAAACTTTCAAAACATCTTTGTTCATCAAACTTGTTTTCAAAGTCATCAAAAGTTAATCTAAGACATCTTCTTTCATCAAAGTTATTTTCAGAGACATCTAAAGTTATTCTCAGAGCTATCAAACTTGTTCTCAGAGTCATCAAATGTTATTCTCGAAGTCATCAAAGTTATTTTCAGAGACATCTAAAGTTAATTTCTATGTTATAAAGTTATTCTCAGAGACATCTAAAGTTAATCTTGGTCATCAAAGTTGTTCTCTAAACATCAATGTTGTTCTCCAAGACATCAAAGATGTTCTCAAAATCATAAAAGTTATTCCCAGAGCTATCAAAGTTAATCTCAGAGTTATCCAAAGATATTCTCATGTCCACAAAAGTTATTCCAAGAGACGTCAAAGTTGTTTCAAAGACATCAAAGTTAATCTCAGAGTTATCCAAAGACATTCTCAGAGACATCTAAAGTTATTCTCTAAGACATCAAAGTTGTTCTAAGAGTTATCAAAAGTTATTCTCAGTCATGATATGTTATTCTCTAACTCACTTCCATTCATCAAAGACATTCTCTAAGTCCTGAAAGTTATTCTCTAAGACAACAAAGTCTTTCTCAGAGCTACCAAAGATGTTCTCTAAATCATAAAAGTTAATCTTAACTCACCTTCGTTCATTAGAGAAACTTTCCAATCCATATTCGTTGACCAGAGTTATTCTCAGAGTCATCAAAGCGATCTCTAATTCATCTTCGTTCTCCAAAGTTGTTCTCTAAGACACCTTCATTCATCAAAGAAACTCTCCTTCTTCCATCATGTTATTCTTTAAGACATCTTCAGTCATAAAATTTTCTCTCCAAAATGTAACTAGTTCAGCTTTTCATACCAAACCTGCATTTCTGTTAAAACATATTTTCTTAGTTGCTTTACCCTAAAACTGTTCTCTGAACTACACTGTTCAAACCTACGTAACCTATCCTCTCCACCCAATGTTACTTAGTTAACGTAACGTTCCTAAACCTAACTTTACCTATCTTACCTAACTTAACCTTCATAACCTAACTTTACCTATGTTACCTTACCTTACCTATCTTACCTAACCTAACCTAACTTTACCTATGTTACCTTACCTTACCTATCTTACCTAACTTAACCTGCTTAACCTATCTTACCTATCGTACCTAACTTTACCTATGTTACCTTACCTTACCTACCTTTCCTAACTTAACCTGCTCAACCTATCTTACCTAACTTTACCTATGTTACCTTACCTTACCTACATTTCCTAACTTAACCTGCTTAACCTATCTTACCTATCTTACCTAACTTTACCTATCTTACCTAACTTAACTTTCATAACCTAACTTTACCTATCCTAACATAACTTACCTTACCTTCCCTATCTTACCTAACTTTACCTATCCTATCCTAACCTAACTTGTCTTACCTAACTTAATCTTACATTCCCAAACTGATGTATCCTAACTTATCTAGTCCAACCAGACATGCTCTAACTTACATAAGTATTCCTTCTTGTCTTTTGTGTTTCGTCAATCATTGTCTCATATTCATTTACTCATTTCATTAGTTAATTTCTCAAATGGTCACTTATGCATTTCAAGTGCTATTTTGTTAGAGATTGGATATTTAAGCATTTCAAAGAATATTTGTTATATATGGGCATTTACTCATTTCAAGGGATAATTTCTCAAATGGACGTTTTTGCATTTCAAGTGTTATTTGTTTAAGATTGGGTATTTAACCATTTCAAAGGATTTTTGTTATATATGGGAACTTACTCGTTTCAAGGACTAATTTCTCAAATGGTCATTTTTGCAGATCAAGGGTTATTTGTTAAAGTTCATCAAGTTGCCCATAAGTTGTATTTATTATGTTTGTTATCATTTATTCTTATTCCCCAACCCCTTAACCTAACCTCTTGTAATCTTAGTGTATTTAGTAGGTTTTATCTTATGTTCTTATTCCCCAACCCTTTAACCTAACCTTTCAGATGTAGTTTGTTGAATATATTATCCTTTTCCTAACCTTTCAGATGTAGTTTTGTTTCTCCTTTTTGTATATTTTTACCCAAACCCACCATCCCACTTAACCTTCTTTCCTTCTTTTACTTTGATTCTCCTACTCCTTCTAACCCTCCTTTTCTATCTCTCTCCCTTATTCTCTCTCTTCCTCCCCCTCTCTCTCCCTCATTTGCTCAAATGCTCTCTTGTTTCTCAAATTCAAGTCTTATTGCTCCCATTCTCACACCCTCATTCTCATTCACTTAGTTTTTCTTTTTCTCAATTCAAGTCTTAGTGCTCCCATGCCCACACTCTCTCTCATTCTCTCTTCTTTGGTCCCATTTTCTTCCGCCCCCTCTCTCTTACTCCTTGCTCTTCTTTCATGCTCTCACTCCCTTGAGCTCTTGTTTCTCAATTTCAAGTCTTAGTAGATCTGATTCTTTACTATTGTAATTTTTATTATTACTATGATAAAGAATGAACTTATATGTGAAAACAAAGTAAAGAAGGAAAGAAGGTTAAGTGGGATGGTGGGTTTGGGTAAAAATATACAAAAAGGAGAAACAAAACTACATCTGAAAGGTTAGGAAAAGGATAATATATTCAACAAACTACATCTGAAAGGTTAGGTTAAAGGGTTGGGGAATAAGAACATATGATAGAACCTACTAAATACACTAAGATTACAAGAGGTTAGGTTAAGGGGTTGGGGAATAAGAATAAATGATAACAAACATAATAAATACAACTTATGGGCAACTTGATGAACTTTAACAAATAACCCTTGATCTGCAAAAATGACCATTTGAGAAATTAGTCCTTGAAACGAGTAAGTTCCCATATATAACAAAAATCCTTTGAAATGGTTAAATACCCAATCTTAAACAAATAACACTTGAAATGCAAAAACGTCCATTTGAGAAATTATCCCTTGAAATGAGTAAATGCCCATATATAACAAATATTCTTTGAAATGCTTAAATATCCAATCTCTAACAAAATAGCACTTGAAATGCATAAGTGACCATTTGAGAAATTAACTAATGAAATGAGTAAATGAATATGAGACAATGATTGACGAAACACAAAAGACAAGAAGGAATACTTATGTAAGTTAGAGCATGTCTGGTTGGACTAGATAAGTTAGGATACATCAGTTTGGGAATGTAAGATTAAGTTAGGTAAGACAAGTTAGGTTAGGATAGGATAGGTAAAGTTAGGTAAGATAGGGAAGGTAAGGTAAGTTATGTTAGGATAGGTAAAGTTAGGTTATGAAAGTTAAGTTAGGTAAGATAGGTAAAGTTAGGTAAGATAGGTAAGATAGGTTAAGCAGGTTAAGTTAGGAAATGTAGGTAAGGTAAGGTAACATAGGTAAAGTTAGGTAAGATAGGTTGAGCAGGTTAAGTTAGGAAAGGTAGGTAAGGTAAGGTAACATAGGTAAAGTTAGGTACGATAGGTAAGATAGGTTAAGCAGGTTAAGTTAGGTAAGATAGGTAAGGTAAGGTAACATAGGTAAAGTTAGGTTAGGTTAGGTAAGATAGGTAAGGTAAGGTAACATAGGTAAAGTTAGGTTATGAAGGTTAAGTTAGGTAAGATAGGTAAAGTTAGGTTTAGGAACGTTACGTTAACTAAGTAACATTGGGTGGAGAGGATAGGTTACGTAGGTTTGAACAGTGTAGTTCAGAGAACAGTTTTAGGGTAAAGCAACTAAGAAAATATGTTTTAACAGAAATGCAGGTTTGGTATGAAAAGCTGAACTAGTTACATTTTGGAGAGAAAATTTTATGACTGAAGATGTCTTAAAGAATAACATGATGGAAGAAGGAGAGTTTCTTTGATGAATGAAGGTGTCTTAGAGAACAACTTTGGAGAACGAAGATGAATTAGAGATCGCTTTGATGACTCTGAGAATAACTCTGGTCAACGAATATGGATTGGAAAGTTTCTCTAATGAACGAAGGTGAGTTAAGATTAACTTTTATGATTTAGAGAACATCTTTGGTAGCTCTGAGAAAGACTTTGTTGTCTTAGAGAATAACTTTCAGGACTTAGAGAATGTCTTTGATGAATGGAAGTGAGTTAGAGAATAACATATCATGACTGAGAATAACTTTTGATAACTCTTAGAACAACTTTGATGTCTTAGAGAATAACTTTAGATGTCTCTGAGAATGTCTTTGGATAACTCTGAGATTAACTTTGATGTCTTTGAAACAACTTTGACGTCTCTTGGAATAACTTTTGTGGACATGAGAATATCTTTGGATAACTCTGAGATTAACTTTGATAGCTCTGGGAATAACTTTTATGATTTTGAGAACATCTTTGATGTCTTGGAGAACAACATTGATGTTTAGAGAACAACTTTGATGACCAAGATTAACTTTAGATGTCTCTGAGAATAACTTTATAACATAGAAATTAACTTTAGATGTCTCTGAAAATAACTTTGATGACTTCGAGAATAACATTTGATGACTCTGAGAACAAGTTTGATAGCTCTGAGAATAACTTTAGATGTCTCTGAAAATAACTTTGATGAAAGAAGATGTCTTAGATTAACTTTTGATGACTTTGAAAACAAGTTTGATGAACAAAGATGTTTTGAAAGTTTCTCTGACGAACGAAGGTGACTCTGAGAATAACTTTTAGGTCTTAGAGAAGAACATTGATGGCTTAGAGAATGACTTCTGAGAACATGGGTAGTATTTGAATGCGTCTTTGATGTAATGAAAAGTAACTTTGATGTCTCGAAGATATCTTGCAGATCAACTTTGATGATAGAGATTAACTTTTGTTGTTTTAGAGATTAATTTTGATAGCTCCGAGAATAACTTTTATGCCTCTGAGATTAACTTTAATGAACGAAGATGTCTTAGAAAGTTTCTCTGATGAACGAAAGGCTACTTAGAGAATAGCATTTGATGACTGAGATTAACTTTTTGATGACTCTGAGAATAACTTTGAGGATGCGAGTAAATTTTGAGTGTTTGAGAGTGTCTTTTGATATCTCGAAGAGTGCCCTTGAAGTCTTAAAGGATGTCTTTGATGTCTCGAAGGATGTCTTAGAGTGTAACTTTGGTATCTTTGAGTAAGTCCTTGATGTATTGAAGAGTGTCTTTGATTTTCTCGAAGAGTAACTTTGGTGTCACGGAGAGCACCTTTGACTATTTTTCGTACTTGACGACATATAATTTTTACGAAAGTGCTGAAAAAGTTACATTTGACTATTTTTCTTACTTAGCGACATATAATTTTAGTTACGAAAGTGTTGAAAAAGTTACATTTGACTATTTTTAGTGCTCCACAAAGTATAAAATGGAAGTTAAGAACAACGATGATAGATATCTGTGACTATATTTTCTTATTTGACAAAACATAATTTTAGTTAAGCAAAAAGACAAAACATGATGAACATGGCTTTTTCTGTTGATTGATGGATAATTTTAGTTATGAAATGACAATGAAACATGAAGAACATGGTTATTTTCTGATGACTGGGGAATAAGTTTAGTTAAGAAATGATGAAAGTTATTATTTTTAGTTGATTGACGATGGATAAAAGCTAGTTACGAACAGTTTTGGAAAGTTTCCTTTGACAATTTTTCTTGATGAAACATAGCGGCTGTTAAGAAAGTGCTGAAAGAAGTTTCCTTTGACAATTTTTAGCTAAGAGAAAGGTTGTTTTAGTTAAGAACAGTGTTGAACGAGGCTATTTCTGACTATTTTTAGTTGACTGGATAATAAGTTTAGTTGAGAAATGAGGAAAGTGACTATGTTTTAGTTGATTGGCGAAAGATTTTTTTAGTTATGAAATGACAATGAAACATGAAGAACACGGTTATTTTCTGATGACTAGGGAATAAGTTTAGTTATGAAATGATGAAAGTTTCCTTTGACAATTTTTGGTTGATTGGATAATAAGTTAGTTGAGAAATGAGGAAAGTGACTATGTTTCAGTTGATTGGCGAAAGATTTTTTTAGTTAAGGAACGTTAGATAACATGAAAAGGGGAAAAACCCAGAGAACATATGGGGAACATGGCAAAGAACACATGTAAGAAAAGTTGATGAATACAGTGAACATGCTGGGAATATGAACTTACAGAGAACATGAAAACATGATAAGGAGAATAGGGAATACAAAGAATGAACAATGGACTTGTGAAGAACATGGAGAATATGACAAAGAATGTAGAAAACATGTAAGTGAAGGTGAAAAACGAAGTGATCTTGTGAGGAACATGAACTTGTAGAGGAACATGAATATTGACAAAGAACACAAAAATATGGAAGTTAGCATGAATATTGAGTATAAAAGTTGTAAAGAGAACATGTGATGAACATGAAAACATAGAAAATATGACTAGAATTTGTAGAGAAAGTAATGAGACTAAGAGAAAGATTATAGAAAAAATGGAGATACTTGTGAAAATATGAACTGAATGGGACTGTGAACATTTGAAGAACATGGAGTGAACACAGAAAACATGGACAAAATGTGAAGAACACAGCTGAATATAGAGAAAATATGCAAATACAGTATGATTATTGAAGGTTTTGATACGTTGGGGATTGATACGTTGGGGATGAGAAGGGTAAAGTAATTACTCTGATAAAACAGATAGGCTGGAGAGGGACTTGATCGAATATATTTATGTCTGATGATCTAAGGCTGAGGAAATGGAGCTTTGCTAATGTCCAGATTAAATTTACTACGTTAGAAAATAAGGTGATCTTAAATCTCAGGTGATTTAGTTGGAAAATAAAGAACTTGTACAAATGAACTAAGCTGGGGCACAAGAGTTGAAACTTGATAACTGAACTGGTTTTTATTTACTATGTCTGAAAATGTAGTTGGGTGATTTGGACTGAGAGTAATGAATTTACAAAAGTGAGCTTGGACAGAGGACAAGAGCTAGAGTTTTATAATTGTTTACTTCATATTTACTATGTCTGAAATACAGAGGGTAAAAATTTCAGGGAAATTGATGGGTTATTTACAAAGATACGAAAGAGAATTAAGGTGGGGACGAGAGCTGGAGCTCAGTAACTGACTTGATCTTATTTACTAACTTTGAAGTAAGTCTGCTTTAAAATTTCAGGGGGATTGGACTGCTAGTAGCGAAAATGTGGTCTCTGTCAAATTTGGGTCTTTAATTGGACTCTGATTAATTTCGATCATGAACTGGACTCTGAATATTTTGGCACAAAGTAGACTCTGGCGAATTTTTGGTATAAACTGGACTCTGATGAAATAAGAGCTTAAAACTGGGCTCTGATGAATTTCGATCAAGAACTGGACTCTGATGAATTTTGCTATTAAAGTAGACTCTGGTGAATTTGAGCATAAACTGGACTCTGCCGAAAATTGGGTATAAAATGGACTCTGTCAAGTTTTCACAGATTACAGGACACTGATGAAATTTGCTCTCAAAGTAGACTCTGGCGAATTTCTGTTGATAATTGGACTCTGATGAAATAAGAACTAAATACTGGGCTCTGTTCAATTTTCACAGATTACAGGACACTGATGAAATTTGCTCTCAAAGTAGACTCTGGCGAATTTCTGTTGATAATTGGACTCTGATGAAATATGAGCTTAAAACTGTCTCTGACTAATTTTGCTCTCAAAATAGACTCTGTTCATTTTTAGGTATAAAATGGTCTCTGACGAAAATTGGGTATAAAATGGACTCTGTCCAATTTTCACAGATTACAGGACACTGATGAAATTTGCTCTCAAAGTAGACTCTGGCGAATTTCTGTTGATAATTGGACTCTGATGAAATATGAGCTTAAAACTGTCTCTGACTAATTTTGCTCTCAAAGTAGACTCTGGCGAATTTTCGGTATAAACTGGACTCTGATGAAATATGAGCTTAAAACTGGGCTCTGTTCAATTTTGGTCTTTACAGATGAAATAGCCGTAAATGGATATAAAACTAAATGTTATGGATAAGTTGTCTGATTTCCTTAACAAAACATCTAAGACAATATTCTCTGAAAATGGTCCTTTTTACAAATGTGTGATTGAAAACGGGCAAAGGTTGTCCATAGAGTTTACCTGGAAATGCTGTGACACAAACACGATTTTTTCTAAAACTTTTCTATAAGATTTTCCTACTTATTTTCCTCATAAGAACGCTTAACAAACCTCTAAAATCTCAGAAATTATTTTCCTCATAAGAAATCCTTAATCCCAAATCTGTGACTCTCCAAATTCGCCTGAAAACCCTGGCGGTCCACAGACGAATTTCTAAATTTACCTGAAACCCTTGGGGCCCACAGACGAATTTCCCCAAAAACAAAAATTCGTCTGTGGACCGCCAACCCCACTACTCCCGTGGGTGGTGGTGGAGCCCATACCCATCCCGTGGGCGGTGGTGGACCACATACCCATCCCGTGGGTGGTGGTGGAGCCCATACCCATCCCGTGGGCGGTGGTGGAGCCCATACCCATCCCGTGGGCGGTGGTGGAGCCCATACCCATCCCGTGGGCGGTGGTGGAGCCCATACCCATCCCGTGGGTGGTGGTGGAGCCCATACCCATCCCGTGGGCGGTGGTGGAGCCCATACCCATCCCGTGGGCGGTGGTGGAGCCCATACCCATCCCGTGGGTGGTGGTGGACCCCATACCCATCCCGTGGGCGGTGGTGGAGCCCATACCCATCCCGTGGGCGGTGGTGGAGCCCATACCCATCCCGTGGGCGGTGGTGGACCCCATACCCATCCCGTGGGCGGTGGTGGAGCCCATACCCATCCCGTGGGTGGTGGTGGACCCCATACCCATCCCGTGGGCGGTGGTGGAGCCCATACCCATCCCGTGGGCGGTGGTGGGAATGGGTTACCCCCATAATGGGGGTCAGAAACTGTACCCCACAGTTCATTTAGCTAAGAAATTACTCACCTAGTTGTGCTTGCGGGGGTTGAGCTTCGGCTCTTTGGTCCCGCCTCTCAACTGTCAATCAACTGGTGTACAGTTTCCTAAGCCTATTGGGCTCTAGCATATCTACATTTGAAGCCTGTGTATGAAGTCTACATACATACATACATACATACATACATACATACATACATACATACATACATACATACATACATACATACATACATAGAATTGGTACTCTATGTGCTTGAAGCTGTGAATGGTGTTGACCTCCGACCCCAACCCCACTACACCACTCCACCCTCACCCCCATCCACCCCACCCCACTCCACCCCCACCCTACTCCACCCCCTCCACCCCACTCTACACTCCACCCCCACCCCCACCCCACTCCACCCTATCTACCCCACTCCACACTCCTCCACTCCCCTCACTCCACCCTCTCCCTCGTGGCGTGGTGAGGAACCACTGCTCCTCACCACTGACTCACCTGAGCATCTAGTCCCCAGAGGTGTGCAGCCTCCCTGCTCTCGTGCATGCTAAGGCATCATGGCCTTGGCCACTAAGAGGGGGGGAGGGAGGGGGGGGGGTAGGGGGGCTGACTTGGCTAGTCAGTGTTGATGCCACATGTGAGGGTCAGATGTGTCTCCCAGCCTCCAAGCACTCGGATGTCAGGTATAAGTCCACTACGGGCTCGCCATAGCCCGTGCTACTTATCTTAAACAACAGGATGTAAGGTATTTTGTTATCTTTAAAATTGTCTAGTGCCAGTTGGGCAAATCTGAAGTCAATTTAAATTGTTATCTTGAGATTATCTTGAGGTTATCTTGAGATGATTTCGGGGCTTTTTTTAGTGTCCCCGCGGCCCGGTCCTCGACCAGGCCTCCGCCCCCAGGAAGCAGCCCGTGACAGCTGACTAACACCCAGGTACCTATTTTACTGCTAGGTAACAGGGGCATAGGGTGAAAGAAACTCTGCCCATTGTTTCTCGCCGGCGCCTGGGATCGAACCCAGGACCACAGGATCACAAGTCCAGTGTGCTGTCCGCTCGGCCGACCGGCTCCCTTGATACCCGATCTGAGGGGTATGAGCTACGAGGAGAGACTACGGGAACTGAACCTCAATTCGCTGGAAGTCGCTAAACTGTGTGTGGGGGGGGGGGTGAAGTTCCCAAGCTCGTCAACTGCATAATAAATGTAAACACAGCTGCCTTGATCAAAAAAAGATGTACGGGTTTCGTAAGTGGACGCGGCAAAGGTCTGGTGAATCCTGGTACTGTAGGTGAGCAGTCCAGCCCCCTGGTGGCTGTCTTTTGAATTAAATTTAATAGTGGCAGGGAAGGATCGTATAGCCGCGATGTTTAAACAAGTCTTAAACGTAATTGGAACAAGCCTTAAGACAAGCAGGTTGTAAAACTCCGGAACGTTCCAGAGACTTTTGGAACGTTCCAGAGTATTTTGGAACATTCCAGAGTCTTTTGGAACATTCCAGAGTCTTTTGGAACGTTCCAGAGTCTTTTGGAACATTCCAGAGTCTTTTGGAACATTCCAGAGTCTTTTGGAACGTTCCAGAGTCTTTTGGAACATTCCAGAGTCTTTTGGAACATTCCAGAGTCTTTTGGAACGTTCCAGAGTCTTTTGGAACATTCCAGAGTCTTTTGGAACATTCCAGAGTCTTTTGGAACATTCCAGAGTCTTTTGGAACGTTCCAGAGTCTTTTGGAACGTTCCAGAGACTTTTGGAACGTTCCAGAGACTTTTGGAACGTTCCAGAGACTATTGGAACGTTCCAGAGTATTTTGGAACGTTCCAGGGTGTTTAAATTCAAATTCATTGTATCTGGTGAACGCAATCTAAGGACTCTGTCAGCCAGCGTTCATATATTATATATAAGAAGAGGGGGGTGGGGGGAATATGGGGGTGGGTGGGTCACATTTGGGTCCGACCCCCATATTAATGGGACCATTAGGACCCACTCCTGAGCAGACTCTTGTCATCCACGTACAGCAGACCATTCACCCTGCAAAGTTGGATGCAGGGTGCAGGCTATCTATCTATATATCTATCTATATATATCTATCTATCTATATATCTATCTATCTATATATCTATCTATCTATATATCTATATATAGATATCCTGCAGTTATATTGTGTTTAAATAAAATACTTCTTACAAATTTATAACAATTTAATTGTAAGATTTTTATTAATAAAGATATTATGATAATAATTATTTTTATTATTATATTTGTATTAATTTTATTATTGTTGTATTTTTTTCTAATTGTATCCATTGACAGTTGTATAATACAGTATGTCATTTATGTGTATTTGTATACATATATTTGGTAATATTTAATGTGGTACTGGGGGGAGGTGTTGTGGTACTTGGGGGAGGTGTTGTGGTACTGGGGGGAGGTGTTGTGGTACTGGGGGAGGTATTGTGGTACTGGGGGAGGTGTTGTGGTACTGGGAACCGGGTATTATGGTACTGGGAACCCATATCCCAGTTCTCATATCCCATATCCCAGTTCTCATATCCCAGGGCTCTTCCGGTACTAATCCTGAAGCGAATCTCTCAGCAGTTCCTGCTTTTGTAAGTGCTTAACAAGGCATAAAGAGCACTGGCCGCTTGTAAGTGGTGTCCTAAAGTGTAACGACGCGCTTAAAGTAGTGTCCACAAGTTGTCTTAAGATGTTCGTAAGGTCGTGCTTATGATGTTTGGAGCTGTGGGTGTGGGGTGTCCACATCTTCCTCGACTCCACTACTCTTGCCTGGCCCCTTCAAGACTACTCTGAACCTCTTCAGATGCTTCCAGTCTTGCTTTTCTTAGGATCAAATGCCGCCTTGCGTTTATTTAACCAGTTTTGTTGTTTGTGTGCGTGCTTGCGTGCGTACTTTATCTGTGTGTGTGTGTGTGTGTGTGTGTGTGTGTGTGTGTGTGTGTGTGTGTGTGTGTGTGTGTGTGTGTGTGTGTGTGTGTGTACTTAAGTGTGTGTACTCGCCTAGTTGTTCTCACCTAGTTGTGCTTGCGGGGGTTGAGCTCTGGCTCTTTGGTCCCGCCTCTCGACCGTCAATCAACTGGTGTACAGGTTCCTGTACTCTCTCTCTCTCTCTCTCTCTCTCTCTCTCTCTCTCTCTCTCTCTCTCTCTCTCTCTCTCTCTCTCTCTCTCTCTCTCTCTCTCTCTCTCTCTCTCTCTCTCCGAATCGAAATTCATATTAGATACAAGATTATGTTTCACCCGTCCGTCTGCCAGATAAAGGTTGTTGGGGCTTTGAGAAGCTTGTCAGCTGCTGGTGGTGGCTGATCGCCTTGGGTTGTAATGGCCGTCTGACTCCCCACCACGCTTCGCCAGGATATAGGAATCCAATCCACTAGAGGATTGGAACTGACCGTCCACTGGAGGATTGGAACTGATCGTCCACGATAGGATAGCTTGTCAAATGGCTGCTGGTTGTGTATGAGGATTATATCGAAGCATACCCCACCCAGGCCGGGCTGGTGGAGTATTAGAACAACTCTCATAACCCGCTTAAGGTAAACTCCAGGTGTGTGTCCATGGCATGGCGGGCGCTGACTGATGAGGTTCATTTGGACAGTGAAGAAAACATTGGACCAAAACACCCAATTCCCTCTGGCGTAGTCACATTAATTTAATGACTTTCAATCACTGACACGAAAGTATTCAGTTATAGGTAGACGCATGACCATTTTCTTTCATTTGTGTCTCTTCCGTTTTCTTTTATTCCTGTTTCTCTTCCACGGTGGAATGAGTTAAACGGAGGCATTAGAGGTGGGGGTCCAATCGCTGGTTTGATAGCTAGTATAATGACATAATGTCTAGGCTAAGGAACTGGAACTGGACACAATCGACTTGAGAATGGTCCAGAACGGACCGAAACGTCGTCGTCCCTTCACCTTCTAGTGTGTGGTCTGATCATCAAGGAACTGGAGTTTTGTTATTTCAAACACAGTTTAGAATATGCTAGGTTAGGATACCCATGCACATGCTTGCCTACTCCTCCCCCCCCCCTCCACACACGCTTCAAGAAAACTCACAAACTGAAGGAATGGTCCAATGGTTGTTAGAGTTTAACCCCAGCAAATGTAATGTAATGAATATAGGTGTAGGGAGCAGGAGACCAGATACAAGATATCATTTGGGGGATTAAATTCTTCTAGAAACAGAGAGAAAAAGACCTGGGGGTTGATATCACGCCAGACCTGTTCCCAGAAGCCTATATCAAGCGGATAACATCAGCGGTATATGCCAGGTTAGCCATCATAAAAACGGCTTTTAGAAACTTGTGTAAGGAATCATTCAGAACTTTGTATACCACCTATGTCAGACCAATCCTGGAGTATGCGGCACCAGCATGGAGTCCATATCTAGTCAAGCATAAAACTAAACTGGAAAAGATTCAAAGGTTTCCCACCAGACTAGTACCCGAGCTGAGAGGTATGAGCTACGAGGAGAGACTACGGGAGTTAAACCTCGCGTCGTTGGAAGACAGAAGAGTTAGGGGGGACATGATCACCACATTCAAGATTCTCAAAGGAATTGATAGAGTAGATAAGGACAAAGTATTTAACACAAGGGGCACACGCACTAGGTGGAAATTGAGTGCCCAAATGAGCCACAGAGATATTAGAAAGAACTTTTTTAGTGTCAGAGTGGTTGACAAATGGAATGCATTAGGAAGTGATGTGGTGGAGGCTGACTCCATACACAGTTTCAAGTGTAGATATGATAGAGCCCAATAGGCTCAGAAACCTGTACACCAGTTGATTGACAGTTGAGAGGCGGGACCAAAGAGCCAGAGCTCAACCCCGCAAGCACAACTAGGTGAGTACACACACACACACACACACACACACACACACACACACACATACACACACACACACACACACACACACACACACATACACACACACACACACACACACACACACACACACACACACACACACACACACACACACACACACACACACACACACACACACACACACACACACGCGTAAGGCTAACACGCGGCTCTTGTGATGACGTCACTGATCCTCAAGGGCTTAATATCCCCCTCTCAATTTTTACTTTTCCTATTTTTCCCCTGCACGTGTCTGTCTCGCCTCAGATCACGGCACTAGACGGATCCCAAGATGAGACTCCTCTTGTACGGCCAGGCTTCCGCCTCTTTCAAACGTCTTACACGTTAGTAACTTGGCGCGCGAATATGTGCAACCAGGCCCAAGGGTGTCTGACGGGACGTATGAGTTTGGCCTGAAAAATATCGCGTTTTCTTTGAATCATTTGGCGGGAGAAATGCATTTTACTATTTGTATTCACCTATTTGTGCTTGCGGGGGTTGAGCTCTGGCTCTTTGGTCCCGCCTCTCAACTGTCAATCAACTGATACTAACTACTATTTTTTTTCTTTTTTCATTGAAGCTCGGTTATTACAAAAGCTTTTGCTGATTACACCTTTTTTTTACCTGTTGTTGATTTCGAGAGTTGTTCTAGAATCCCTTCACCCTCACTCACAGCCTGGTCTGTGGGCAACCTTCCCTCGTGGTGACCTTGTCTGTGAGGCTGTACATGTCTGGGAACCACGCATACAAGGGGCCAGCCATCATAGCCGGGCTGATCCAGTTCCCTCTGGAAAACTTCCACACAGTTCCTCGTACTTATTTTCTGGAGACTGAAGAGTGGTGGTCGAATCCCCTTGAGATTCAACACTGTCTTCTCTAATTGTGCTTCTGGCACCTCGATTTGAGTTTATTGAATTTTTGGGGGGGCTTTATTGAAGGTTTTTTAGGTTTATTGAAGTTTTTTTGTTTGTTTATTTGCCAAAATAACAACTGGATATAAAGCTATTCATTATCAACCACTTATCTCAGTTATCAGCGCCATAACTGTGTTAATTAATCAACAGAATTCGGGAATGAATGCGATTTAATCCTTTGATGCAACGGCTCCTATCCCTTCCAAATGCAATATACTCGTACTGGCATACCGCTTTCTCCAGATAATTTGTTGCTTTGTTGATCCTTGGCAAGGGATAAGAGCCTCCTGAAGCAACCTGGAATGTCTTGGGAGACGCTGGGGGGGGGGGAAGGGAAGGGAATTGTCGGGAAAGCGCCAAGCCATGGCGATTATATACTGGGAAGGGATCAGGATAAGGATTTGGGATGGGACGGGGAGGGATGGAATGGTGTCCTACCACTTGGACGGTCGGGGAATTGAACGCCGACCTGCATGAAGCGATACCGTCGCTCTACCGTCCAGCCCCAGGAAACCGGTTCTGAGGACGGTAGGTTCCGCTGTCTTACTCCAGGATCAATCGGAACTGCCCATCTCACTCACTTTGATCAGGCGGAAGTGTCGACCACAAGCAGAACCACTCACCTACCCTCTCTTCCTTGTGTCCCGGGCACTCCCGGGTCTAGGCAGTTATTATTTTCTTGACAGGAGGGTCTGCGGGTCGCTTCAAGCAACAGCCTGTTGGACCAAGCTCTCACAAGTCAAGCCTGGTCCCCGGACGGGCTTGGGGGGGGGGGGGGAGCAGCAGAGGTCCCAGAACCTCATCCTGGTGCAATAACCTGGTTCTTAAGAATACAAAGAAGAGCGGCTGATATAAAGTTGGCAAGCATTATTGATCAACTTCCGAGAGGGTGGCTATTTAATTGCACGCATTTGCTTATACTCACTAATTGATAGATCGATTTTCCATCGTCAATCTATCAGAGTGCGGTCTATGGCCAAGCTTGGCTCATGGCTGCTTCATCAAGTAGCCTCCCAACACACACACACACCTAAATGAGCCACAGAGACGTTAGAAAGAATTTTTTCAGTGTCAGAGTAGTTAATAAATGGAATGTATTAGGAAGTGATGTGGTGGAGGCTGACTCCATACACAGTTTCAAATATAAGTATGATAGAGCCCAGTAGGCTCAGGAATCTGTACACCAGTTGATTGACGGTTGAGAGGCGGGGCCAAAGAGCCAAAGCTCAACCCCCGCAAGCACAACTAGGTGAGTACAAGCTAACTATCTATCTAACTATCTAGATAGCTAGATAGATAGTTAGTTATCGATAGCTAACTATCGGGTTTAGCGTTACCCGACGTCACAACCTCGTTACAACATACAAAATGATATCAATAAGGTTGTTATATTTTATGACCGGATTTTTTTCTATTTGTTTTGCCATTTTCATTTAAAATCCTAAATCCAGTCTCTCCTGGATACCTGCGGTGATCCGCATTGGTCGCACGTGACTCGTCTGTAATCCCTGTTTATGTTCTGTTACTCACAGGTGCAGCGGAAGAGGAGGATGGTGGCCAGGGTTCGATGTCGCAACATCAAGACGGAGTGCCCCAAGGTGACCTGTCTTGACCCCGTCCTTCTGCCTGGTGCCTGCTGCAAGACTTGTGTCACCGAGATGCTCAGATCACCAGGTGAGCTGATGTTATAGATTCTGCTACTGGGAACAAAAAGTTCCAAGTAGCACGGGCTATGGTGAGCCCCGTAGTGGACTTACCTGGCACAGGAGCGGGGCTGTAACTGTGGATGATCAGGCCAGGTGAACTGGTGTTATAGATTCAGCTACTGGGAACAAAAAGTTCCAAGTAGCACGGGCTACGGTGAGCCCCGTAGTGGACTTACCTGGCACAGGAGCGGGGCTGTAACATGTCCAAGCATCATGTTGTTGTTTTACATTTAGCTACTCAGAACGAAGAGTCCATGTAGCACGGGCTATGGTGAGCCCGTAAAGCCAAGTATCATGTTTTACACAACTTAAGTTTCCTAGTGGTGAGGTGGAGCCCTCATCGCCTCACTGTGAGGTACCTCACCTTTTCCTTAAGCAAACATTTGCACCTCCTCCCCCCCCCCTCCCATCAAGTAGAAGGGGATTGGATTCCACTATTGCGTGGCTCTTGGCTATATTACTGCCCCCTCCCTCACCCCTTTCACTCTTTGTTGTCGTCACCCCCCCCCCTTCATGCCCCTCATCACCACCCCCCTTTATAACCCCTCTATCCCCACCCCCCCTCATAACCCCCCTCAATTAAGCTACTTAGAACAACACAATTATGAAAATATCTCTATTAATGCTTCCTACTTGTACATGAGGCGCCTCCGTAATTCATTACTTCATGGGTAATTGTTTATATGCTCTCCGTACTGTGTTCCTCCATGCACAAGAACGTCAGATTTGTTTTGTTCTACAGAATCGAACACTCCGTTTTAAATTTAATGCATTAATATAAATGTTTGCGTCGTATTATTAACGTTTTCTTTGGATCGTCATCGAGAGGTTATGTAGGCTGCTTTGGGTTCCTAGATTCTTTTTTTAGGCAAAACTTTTATTTTCCAGCGTCAACACTTGCTCAATGTAATTGTGAAGAGAGAGCGCAAAGTAATATTGCTCAAGCCTAGTCTGGCTCCACGACCAAGCTTGACACTGGTTCCATCATCCCGTGGGTCGGGCATGATGCCCTTGTCTGGGCACCCTTCTGCTGTATGATATACCCCGGTATAAACAAGAAAGGGGAGAACTTCATAACAATTAGGGAGGGAGATATGCACTCAGTGACCTTGTGAAATTGTCTCTTAACACGCTAGTTGGAATGTGTGATTACAGCGTGTAGGTGGGACAGAAGCATTTGTGTTTTCTTAAGGTTAGGCGGCGTTTACGGTCTAGTGGAGGAAGATATACGAAAAAAATATCCGCAATGTTGAACGCACAAACCGCAATGGCAATGAAGATGGCGACGTCCGTTTAGTTTTGGCGCCAGTCGGCCAGGAATTCGTCGCCCGTCCCTCAAGTTCTCCACAACCCCGCAAATAATTTAACAAAAAGCCTTATCCAGAGTGTGATGAGGCGAGGATAGGAGGCGGTGGTGGAGAGAAAGCGGGGGATCTTAAGTCAACGCACGCCCCAGTCGGGTCGCGTGGAGGCGATCGGTCAAGTTGTTTACGCGGGAGAGCTGTGGCGGGAAAAAAGTTGGTGTCAGCTTTTTAGCGGGAAGGTTGGCGCCATCTCCAGCTATGTACGATTCCCCTTGACTGCTACACCGCCTTATTTGTTTATGGCCGTTGATAGGCGTGTGTGATGAGGTGTATGTATTTGTGTACGTGCCTTGTCTGTATTTATATATACAATTTGCTATTTGTGCCCTAAGGATCAAGCTGATAGCTCTTGGACCCCGCCTTTCTAACCGTCGGTTGTCTAATGTACTGACCTAAGTGTAGTTACAGGATGAGAGCTACGCTCTCCTGGTGTCCCGTCTTCCCAGTACTCTTTATCATATAACGCTTTGAAGCTACTGACAGTTTTGGCCTCCACCACCTTCTCACTTAAACTGTTCAACCATCTACAACTGTGTGTGTGTGTGTGTGTGTGTGTGTGTGTGTGTGTGTGTGTGTGTGTGTGTGTGTGTGTGTGTGTGTGTGTGTGTGTGTGTGTGTGTGTGCGTGTGTGTGTGCGTGTGTGTGTGCGTGCGTGCTTGTCAGGGTGATTGTGTGTGTGTGTGAGTGCCCGTGTCAGGGTGATTGAGTGTGTGTGTGTGCGTGTAAGGGGTGATTGGGTAGATTACGGGACATATTTGTGTGAGTTCGTGCTCGCTTGCATGTGTTTCGAAGGTTAAATGTTATGTAAGAAGATGTGTGTGTGTGTGTGTGTGTGTGTGTCTGTGTACACGCTTGCGCGCCCAAGCTGTGGGAATTCGTGTGCTTGCTCCAGGTTTTCATTTATATAACATGGCCACGAGTGTATTCATACACAAAGAGATTATAACCCACCGTGTTATCATCAGGTTCTGGACGCGTCCAACAGATGGCGTGTGGCGGTGTAGATTCAGCTTAACCCGTACCGGCATTCCTGTCAGTCCCACTGTCTATAAATCTCCATTTATTTATCTAACCGTCTCTCCCCCTCACCCCCTACCCACCTACCCTTCTATCCTCTTTTTGGACTGGTTGTTGGGGGTTTGGGAGGGGATGTGGTGGTGGTGGGGGGGGGGGGGGCACTGTCTGTCGCCAGGCTGGCATGTTGACATCAGGGATGTCTGACCCAGTTGTGTCTACGGCTGGCGCCACCTGACCGACCACCCTCTTGTTCCCCATGCTCTTCCCCCCCCCCCCACCTTTTCTATTCCCCCTCCCCTCCTCTACCACCACCATCATACCCCCCGCCCCCCGAGCCTCCGTCCAAGGAACTATCCCCTTCCTACCTACCCCCTGCCCTCACCCCTCTCTTCCTTGGCGCCAAAGGTTATGCCTTTCATCTTATCTAGTCAGAGGGTGTGTGTGTGTGTGTGTGTGTGTGTGTGTGTGTGTGTGTGTGTGTGTGTGTGTGTGTGTGTGTGTGTGTGTGTACTCACCTAATTGTACTCACCTAATTGTGCTTGTGGGGGTTGAACTTTGGCTCTTTGGTCCCGCGTCTCAACCGTCAATCAACTGGTGTACAGATTCCTGAGCCTACTGGGCTCTATCATATCTACATTTGAATTTATATTTTATATTTTATATATAAAATGTGTGTATGTGTGTCGTGTGTGTGTGTGTGTGTGTGTGTGTGTGTGTGTGTGTGTGTGTGTGTGTGTGTGTGTGTGTGTGTGTGTGTGTGTGTGTGTGTGTGTGTGTGTGTGTGAGTGGAGTGGACAGTGCTAGGGGATCGTAGTCCTAAGGTCCCGGGTTCGATTCCCGGCCAAGGCAGAAATAAATGGGCAGAGTTTCTTTCACTCTGATGCACCTGTTCCTGATTAAACAATTCCTGTTGCCTCCGGCGGCACCCGGCGTCGCTCGGGTGCCGCCGGAGGCGACACCTTCACTACATACACACCACACTTACACTCTAGCTTCATTACTGACACC
Organism: Procambarus clarkii; assembly: GCF_040958095.1. Lineage (NCBI taxonomy): Eukaryota > Metazoa > Arthropoda > Malacostraca > Decapoda > Cambaridae > Procambarus > Procambarus clarkii. Next base: position 28,204,271 of record NC_091184.1, on the reverse strand, counting down.
TCTTCCCTAAACACTATCTTCGTTGCCCTAATTATCTTTACTACACACACCTTCCCTCACTTTACTACCCTTCACCACCTTCCCTACCCTTCACCACCTTCCCTACCCTTCACCACCTTCCCTACCCTTCACCACCTTCCCTACCCTTCACCACCTTCCCTACCCTTCACCACCTTCCCTACCCTTCACCACCTTCCCTACCCTTCACCATTTCCGTTTCATCCCTGCCATCTTAGTGAGGATAGGGTAATTATATTTAGAGGGATTATGAATTAGAATGATTGGCCATATTCATGCAAAGGAACGAGGCATGGTGCTTGACCTCGACACGCCTATGACTCTCCCCAACCAAGGACCAATCACCCTGCAAAGTTTGATTAGACTAGCCCTAAGTATCTGGCTCCAACCTTCGAACAGACAAACAAACACTTTTTTTAGATACAGATATAATTTATAGATATAGATACAAGTTCTTCAGTTCCGCTAATCTACCTACCACATTTAACATATTATTTTTACCTAAAATTGATATAAGTTCAGACAGATATTTACCATTAGTCCTACTCATGTTCAATTCATGTTCAGTTTCTGGTTCTACTGTGGAGTAAGACGCTACGGGATCACCATAGCCCGTGCTACTTGGAACTATTTGTTCCAGATAGTGAATCTTAAACAACAACATTCTGTGTAGAAATTTAACGCAATTTTTCTTATTTTTCAGTCGACGAACCGAGAGACATGGCCGAAGAACTCACTGGAAGAGGTGAGTGTACTCTCAAACGTGTTTCTAATCCTAATTTTGTTTTCTTATGTGGGCTAGTATATGGGTTTCTAATTCTAAATAGTTTCAGTATCTTAGTATTCAAGTTGCTAGGTATCTCTCTTCTTGTTAGGTGTGGTATTGAATCCTGTATTTAGGTTTTGAATTCAATATCCTAGTTGTTCAATATCCATAGCTGAAGAGTGGTTTCTAATCCTATAAATTACAACAGTATTGTTTTGATGGAGTGTACAGGATTTCCAATCCTTTAACACTAAGTTAAAGTGGTATCTAATCACTCGCGACGTCGCAGTGACCTCGTTGTGACGGCACCAGAGAAATAGTTAATATCAGTCAGTCATTTTTAATCCCTTTGTATTGTTGACTTATGCTTATGAGGTCTTTTGTGTGTTTATTGCCTGTCTGTCATCTGGGAATTCATGTTTACTTTGTAACATTGTATCGGCCAGTCAAGTGTGTGTGTGTGTGTGTGTGTGTGTGTGTGTGTGTGTGTGTGTGTGTGTGTGTGTGTGTGTGTGTGTGTGTGTGTGTGTGTGTGTGTGTGTGTGTGTTTAGTTGGGAGGGGGGGAGAAACTGTGGGGTGTGGGGGAGGAAGATCGTAGTGTCATGTTGGTAGATATCTGCTTGATGGGGTTCTGGGAGTTCTTCTACTCCCCAAGCCCAGCCCGAGGCCAGGCTTGACTGCCTGGTGGAAAAGGAGGGGTTGGGGGTTGGAAATGGGCAACGTTCATGTGTTGGGGGTTTAAGTAGGAGGTGCATTCGAGTATTGGGGGTGTATGTGAGTGATGTGTGTGTATGTAAGCGAGGGAGATGGAAGATACTTGAAGGCTAGGGGCCAGATTCACGAAGAAGTTTCGCAAGTACTTACGAACCTGTACATCTTTCCTCAGTCTTTGATGGTTTTACGTCTTTCCTCAGTCTTTGATGGCTTTACATCTTTCCTCAGTCTTTGATGGCTTTACATCTTTCCTCAGTCTTTGATGGCTTTGGTTACATTTATTAAACAGTTTACAAGCATGAAAACTTGCCAATCAGCTGTTGTTATTGTTATAAACAGCCTCCTGGTGCTTCGGAGCTCATTAATTGTTTAATAATTGTAAACAAAGCCGCCAAAGATTGAGAAAAGATGTACAAGTTCGTAAGTCTTTGCGTAACTTCTTCGTGAATCTAGCCCCAGGTCCAAAACTTGCACAGTAGAATAACAACATACTGGAGCGAAAGATACGGAAGGAAATGCAGAATAGAACCAGCAAGAGTAGTGCCATTGGCACAATCAGAGTACACTGAACATCAGAGGGCCACGTCTGTTCAATACTCTCCCAGCAAGCATTAGAAATATTGCCAGAACAAAGGTGGGCTTCTTGAAGAATCATTTAAACAAGTTCTTGCAAGAAGTGCCGGACCAACCAGGCAATAGTGGATATGTGGGCCTGCGGCCCGCTCCAAGCAACAGCCTGTTGGACCAAGTTATCAAGGGCCGGGCTCGGGGGAGTAGGAGAACTCCCGGAATCGTCTCCAGGTGTGATGCTCCAGGGGGCAGAGGAGTAAATTACCCAATAGTGGTTTTCTGAGAGTGATTCGTAGTGGTGAGGTCTATCTTAGTGTATCGGGGAGGCCAGGTAGTTGATTGATTGCCAGGTAGTGTTTGGAAGGTAAGGAAGTGAGGTGAGGCCAGTGGACTGTTGAGAGGGCAGGGAAGTGAGTGGAGGGGCAAGGAAGTAAAGGGAGGGGAGGGAAGGGAAGTGATGGGGAGGGGAGTGTGTCAGGTGAGGGAGAGGGGGTGTTAGGGGAAGGGGGAGAGGAGGCGCGCGCCCTCTAGGACTCTGGACAACCTGGCGCCACACTCACCACCACACCCTCCTTTCACCTGCTCCCTCCCTCCCTCCCTCCCTCCTCTTTCTCTTAACCTCTATTTCGTTAACTTCTTTTTTAATATTCCGACCGTCGTGTCTTCTCACCTTCCTGGTGTGGCACACAGTGACTGCGTGGGGTGAGGTCTGTGGCTCCTGGTGCCCCGAGTACCGCCTGGGTGTGCCTACTGCGTTATTGTTTTGTTTTTGTCAACATTCCTGGCGCGTTCTGTGTCGTATCTGACCTTTAGGGTGTGGATGGAGGTGGCTTCCACGACTTCTTCCTCGAGTGCTTTCTACGTGTTGTCCATCCGTAAAGGGACATTTCCTCAACTCATTGGCTTATCCAGCTTTTACCTACTCTATGTTCCCTCCTGTTTTCTCTCCATTTAAAAATAGACTCTCCTTCTCCACCTCCTTATCCTTTTATTCCTTTCCCCATCTATTTTTTTCCGCCCTGTTTCCCTCTGTGTTCTCCGGCTTGTGGGCCATATGAGTGGCGTCTATCTTCGCAACATTCGGTCATTTTCTCCTTGACCTGGTCCAAAAGTTAGGGAGAAACTTGACTTTTGACTTGAAACTTGAGCAGCGAGGCTGTTAATGTTTGGTGCAAGCAATACAGCCTGTTGGACCCAAGCTCTCACAAGTCAAGCTTGGCCTCGGGCCGGGCTTGGGGAGTAGAACAACCCCCACAACCCTACCAAGGAAGGTGGCTCCTGGATTAAGCAGGTTGACGTCTGGTCGATTGCCTGGTTAAGGTATTAAGCAGGTTGACGTCTCTCGTGGGTGTACTGGCTGATCGCCCTGGTCCTGGTCGAATCGCAGGTGACCACAGCCGTCGTCCTCTTGGGTGTCGTATGCAGAGGTCGTCCAGGTCTGGTCGATTGCCTGGAGGTCAGAGGGTAGCAAGCGACGATGTAGTCGTTCTCTGGGAATTATGGGGTACTGGGCGGTTCTGGGTCTGGGGGGAGGGAGGGCGTAGAGGTATTTGTCCAGTGCTACCTTGACCTAATGCTTTACCGTACTAGGGGGGGGGGCAGTTTGGCCTAACAGTGTTCTTCCTTGCGCCCTCTCTACACTTAAGACAATTCGTAATCACAGTAAGTTTTTTGACCGGGGTACCCTTCTCTTACACCCAATATCTTGAAGTCACTGGGCTCTAAGACCTGTGTTCGCATGAACATCATGATGCTATACTGACGTCACACACCTCGTGTATGCCATATATGAAACATTTTATCACCTGTGATGACGTAGAAGGGATACATACTTTTCTCAGATCATAGACCCTAATCCTTCAAGTGCCGGGGCTCTTGGAAGGGTATAGGCTCCTGATTCGTGTAAAGGTTGTAGATAAGTGTCTCGTCTTGTCATTGTGATCTGAGGGAGCTGCCCGTCAGCTCAAGAAGCCAGTGGTGGTGGTGGACACTGAGCTCCTCTGCTGTCATTGTGGGTAGGTTCCTGAGCCTGTCTTGTGGGATGAACGAGTCGAGTTAGCGCGCGGTGGCGGCACTTCTAGGCTCTGGGGGTCAACCGGAGAAGACTGGAATAGATTAAAGGTTGGCATATGCGAATGATGGTAGAAGATTGATTTCTGTTTACTTGTCCCATCTCCGGTTGAGGGGAGGAAGGCTTCTAGGGGGCGAGGGAAGGGGGGGAGCTGAATGGGGGGGGGAGTAAACAGGATGGGGAAGAGGAGGGAGGGGGGGAGGGAGGGAGCAGTACTAGTATTGATATGATCTTGAATGCGGAGGCTCGACATGACCTCACTTTGACAGCAGAGGTCAAGATTAAAATACACTTGCTGGTTGGTCACCATGTTATTGTGGTGTTCTTAATATAACCCTCGAGTGACTGACGGGCCTTAAGCCCAACTCCAGACCGAAACTAATTGCTCAATCTCGATTGCGAGTTTGAAACGCTCCTATAGTCGTTTTCTCTCTTACCTCACCGCGTATAAGCTACCCCCAGTCACCCATAGACCCAGTATTCCGTACTAACTCCTATAACAACCTTGCATTAAATGAACATCTTTATATCTGTTGACCAGACCACACACTAGGAGGTGAAGGGACGACGACGACGACATTTCGGTCCGTCCTGGACCATTCTCAAGTCGATTGTGACTTGAGAATGGTCCTGGACGGACCGAAACGTCGTCGTCCCTTCACCTCCTAGCGTGTGATCTGGTCAACATACTTCAGCCACGTTATTGTGACTCGTCGCCTGCATCTTCATATCTACTCAATTCAGGCCAGTCACTGAACATTTTTTTCCTTCGTAGACTTTGCCGTGCTGCTTAACGGCCGCACTTCGCAGACGCCGATGACAACGAGCCGCGTGGCCACAGGGCGACTCTTCTTGCGGAAGAAGACGCTTCACTTCTCCTTCCTGCTGGAAGCTGGCGCCCCTCCACCAGCCTCCATACAGTTCCTGAACGACAGTGGGGACATACTGGAGCAGCTGGAGGCGCAGCCTACGCCCTACGAGGCTACCAACAACAGAATATGTGGAGCTTGGACCAGGGTACCCAAGGAGTACAGGTGGGACATGTATTATCGTCACTGCTGTATTTTAAGGCTTTTGTTTGGGTTTGTATTTACTGATTCTACAGTACTGATATAGATGATGGCAACAGTGCAGTAAATCAAATGAACAACTCCACAAGGGGCGTAATGAGGGTTCGAACCTACGTCCGGGATGATCCCAGACGCGCCTTAGTCCACTGCGCCACTGTAAACACCTTGTGGATTTGTTCATTATATCCCTATGTATGTGTATGACCCTAGCAATACAAAATGTATATTGTAATCCCATTTTGGCACGTATATTAATTTAGATATGCACTTCACAATTTCGTGTATATACTATTTTATAACGAGGGGTTCGAGGGGAAAGAGACCCGGGCACCCCCATGTATACTGTATACATGGAAATGTATACTCGTGGTTGGAAACTAGACAAGGAAGAAGAGGGGAAAAGAGGGCAAGGGGGGGATGGAATAGGGGTGTGGGGGAGAGAAACAGACTGTCCCGGGCATCGCCGGGTAGCCCTCTTGATGACCTCTCTATTGATCTTCTACTGGGGGGGGAGCCCTAGTTGTAATGACTGCTGCGGCGGTCACTGTGTCCCTGTACTCAGTCACCGCTGACACAGTACACTGACACAGTACACTGACACAGGAGTACACTGACACAGTACACTGACACAGGAGTATACTGACACAGTACACTGACACAGGAGTAAACTGACACAATACACTGACACAGGAGTACACTGACACAGGAGTACACTGACACAGGAGTACACTGACACAGTACACTGACATAGGCGTACACTGACACAGTACACTAACACAGGAGTACACTGACACAGGAGAACACTGACACAGAAGTACACTGACACAGGAGTATACTGACACAGTACACTGACACAGGAGTAAACTGACGCAATACACTGACACAGGAGTACACTGACACTGGAGTACTATTAGGTGAGTATAGAACACACTATTGTGAGTCTATTAGGTGAGTACTGACACATGAGTACACTGACACAGTACACTGACACAGAACACTGACACAGGAGAACACTGACACTGGAGTACACTGACACAGGAGTACACTGACACAGGAGTACACTGACACAGGAGTACACTGACACAGTACACTGACACAGAACACTGACACAGGAGAACACTGACACTGGAGTACACTGACACTGGAGTACTATTAGGTGAGTATAGAACACACTATTGTGAGTCTATTAGGTGAGTACTGACACATGAGTACACTGACACAGTACACTGACACAGAACACTGACACTGGAGTACACTGACACTGGAGTACCCTGACACAGGAGTACACTGACACAGAACAATGAAACAGGATCACACTGATATTCCTATTTAGCATTGTTATAGTGCACTCTATTTTTGTTCCTTTACATTATTATATATCATTTAATTTAATATTGCAACTTTAACATTATTTTTATAATGTTAATTTTTATAATCAACATTATCATTCTTCTTAACTTTATTAACATGTAACTGAAAACGTTACTTTCAATAGTTGTCAAACCAGATATGTCGAGGGTTACAAATCTCTCCTATCAACTGTCAGTTGTCTCACTTCACTAACGCCACCTTTTGACCTTCAGAGCTTTACTGAGGGACGAAAAGATGTGGGTTGCAATATCCCCTCCAGATGACTCCCAAGAAGACGTGATCAGTGGACAGTTAGCACGGTACGTGGGGGTCGACACGGAGGTGTTCTCGGCGCTACTCACACCTACACCCACTGCCAATCAGACCCTTAGTGGCGGAGGCACCGCAATCATCTCTGTCGACCGCAAGACAGACTCCCTGCATGTGAGTCTCGTCTTTAATGGGATATTTGCTGCAGAGGAATCCCGCAATGCCACGCTTGTAGTGGAACTTCTGCCTGAGCGTGGCCTTGACCCGGTGACGGACACAGTTGTTCTGCCCAAGGTTTTCTCGGTAAGTAGGGCTTTGAACGTTAGGGGATTTTTTGTAATAAAACCTTGATGTGGCTGTATTATAATGCAGCCTCTAATCTTTCATTGGATTATGAGTCTCAGATAAGGCTGAAGTAATTAAATTTGGTTTTGCAAGTCAGTACAAGTATTAAGAACATTTTATACAACAATTAATTTATGATAATATATACAGACAGGAGATGGGTAGAAAACATTATGGGCAATACATTGCTTATACAAATTATTTTCCTTCTTTATTTAAGGACTTGAATCGGGCAGAAATAATGACTACTCTGGGAGACAATAGTCTTATTCGACTGACCCGAGGCCAAGTGGCTATGAAAATCTGGAGTCAGGCTGCTCCAGAACGGGCCCTGGAGGGCATGATCACTCCTCGGGCCACCTGTAATGTGTTTTCTGCAGTCCTAAGCATACCAGTTCCAGACCCTGAAGATGTCGATGCTCCGGAGAGGACAGATGCATCGTCGCCTCATGGTGCAGGCTGGGCTCTCCTTACCCTCTCCAATGATGGCACCTTCCAGTATCAGGTGTTTGTGAAAGATTTTGATGTTGCCACTCTTACATTGGAAACGAAACATCGGCGTCGAGATCGCATCGTCGACAACCTGACCCCATTTTATCGGGAAAATTGGGCTAATGGTACCTACGATAGACCAACATACAGTGATCTGGATGCTCTGCTCCGTGGGAAGCTGGAGGTTGTAGTGAGCGCTGGGGAGAATAGTGAAGAACTTCGTGGGATGCTTAACCCAGTAGCAGTGACAGAAGCTTTACGGTCTCCACAGCCCGTACTATTATCATCCCCTGAAGTACCTATGGCTGCAACAGTGTGGGTGGCTGTAGATTCGGCATGTGTCACTCATTATGATGTGATGGTTGCGGGTCAGCCTCCAGGAGGGGCTGTTGAACCCTTCTGGAACCTCATCCTCCGTGAAAGAGACGACTCCTGGGATCCAAGACACGAGAATACTAGAGTTGACCTTGAGACACAGGTGGAGGGACGTGAACTCTTTGCTCATTCAACCCAGCTGACCCGCTTGTCCCTTTCCCGTCTCGGTGCTGGAGTGACCTACCTGGACTTAGTCTTGCTGCCTCATGAAAACAACACCACCCTACAGCCATCTCTGAGTGGTCTTGTGCAAGGAGTCTCTGTCCCTTCCAATTGCCTCCTTGGTTCAGATGTTCATGACATGATAATGCCTGAAAGGGATAGTGAAGAATGTTCACACGGAATGTGTGTTTTAGATGAAACCGAGGCAGAGGCCGTTAGCAATAACTGTATTGATGAAGGTCAGTGACTAGAATTTTTTTTATAATTGTATACTGTACTGTACTCATATTTTGATTACTAATTATTCGCACTGATTATTCGCCAGGAAGAGACTTAGCAAATTTGTCTTTTATCACTGGAAAATTAATCACTGTACTTTTGTCAATCACCGATATAGTTTGGGGTTTATATATATTAACTACATGAATACTCTGTGCTGCATAAATACTCTACACATAGTGTAACAATATTAAGAACTTGCACGAGGTTGAAGAAAATCTAATGATATCTACTATTCTGTAAAATACAGTAGTATTTTACATGAATAGAGATACAACTTCTTATTTTTAACAGCGAATATTATCTTTCTCTTGCAGAGAAGCGAGTGTTTGAGGATGGAACCAGCTGGCAATCACCTGTCAACACGTGTTCCATGTGCATGTGTCGAAGAGGTAAAATCACGTGTCAAGATGTGGTGTGCCTCGAATTAGACTGTGATGGAGCGTACACCCCACCGAACCAGTGCTGCCAAGTGTGCCCAGGTGAGACCACTAACACACAGACATGAGCATTCGAACAGAGATAGGCATTAGAATTGATGGGAACAGAACGAGACACGGGAAAATTTTAAATCTGGATGACTCCGGAAGACACTAGAAAATATTTCTTCAGTGTAACAGGTAGTGAGCAAGTGGACTGAGTTTAGAAGAGGCAGCAAAGCCTAATTAAGCTCACTACCTAAACAGCAAATATGATAGAGCACAAGAGGGTTAGATGTTTGTGCACCAGATGACTTAGCGTGGCAGCCTGAGACAAATAACAAGGTGAAGATAGGATTAATCCCAAGCACAATATGTAAAATGCATATAAATATTTACTGAAATAATGGTATACCTGATTTGGACCAAATAATTATAAATAACCTTTAAATGTGGCAATATGGCAATTCTTTCTTAATAAGAATTTGAATGCAATAGTGCAACACTGTCCAGGTACCCCCCCCCCTCCCTCATGGATATTATGCTTTACTTAACAAATGCTGAAACTTGGTCATTCAACACGACAACTAAATGACAACTCTTGATATTGAAAAGTGAACTATAATCTCTATATATATAAATTCTTCTTACAATTGAGTGCACCCGCTCAACAAATAATATTGAGTGCTTTTCATTAAGATTTCATTAGGCTCTTACTCTACCCAATATTCTCCAGCAAATATATTACTACTTTACTCTCATATAGTAGTTCCCTTAATCTCCTCTGAATTAACTTACAATTAATCTTGACTAGGCAAGTATGAGTGTACAATAAGTGTATGCATATACTGTACTTAAATAATGAGCTGTTGAGTTTTAAAATATACCTAAGAAAGATCATTAAGGCAAATGGGGGGGGGGAACCTTTGACAAGCCGCCGGCTTCCTGTCCTTGTCGAGGCCACTAGGGTTAGTGGCCTTCAGTTAAATCAGGTAAAATAAATCAACTGGCTTGCTCACCAAAAGAAAATTTTTCCCTGTGCTTAGAACACTTCATGGCAACATCCTATCAGAAAGGGAATGAAGAGGGAATTTGATCTACCTTTATTTTGCAGGTGGCAGTGATGTTGCTGAAGAAAAGAAAATGTGTGAGTTAAATAATCAAAAGCATCTCGTGGGATCCAAATGGCATCCTTTCCTTCCTCCAGAAGGCTTTGATAAGTGTGTCTCCTGTGCCTGTGAAGTAAGTCGTGATATTTATCTAGTTTGCAAAATACAGTTGTAAAAGAACAAATTAACAAATCCACAAGGGCCGTGACGAGGATTCAAACCTGCGTTCGAGAGCATCCCAGACACTGCCTTAATTGACTGAGCTACGACATGGAAAAGGAGTTGAAACCGAAGTTCTACTGAACTTACTGGATCCTGCAGCCTCTCCGAGGCACAAACCAGGGTTTTTCTGTTTCAATACATGTAATGAACACTTTGATGTGCTCATGCTCTCGGACGCAGGTTCGAATCCTCATCACGGCCCTTGTAGATTTGTTCATTTGATGCATCACGCAACTGTGATTTCTGTGTGTACAGTTGTAAAACTTGGAATATTTGCTGTTTCAATACATGTAATGAACACTTTGATGTGCAGATGTATTGCTTGTTCGAAGGCAGTTTCGTCATTTATCATCCAGAGGCTGTTATAAACTAAAAGATTCTTTCTCACAATCCAGCTAAATTCAAGTGCACAACCAGTAGTTAACTGCCATCGGTCCCCTTGTCCACTGCTTTCCTGTGATGTTGATGACATGGAGCAGCAGCCAGACTCCTGCTGTGCAAAGTGTCGAGCCACAAGACCTGAGGTTGCTTTGCCTACAGCCCAGCCAGGGATGGTCAATGAAGGGGATTTACTTACAGAGGAGGAGCATAGGAACAACATTCTCAGCAGAGGTGGTTGTCTTAGGAACAATCGGGTGAGTACCTTGTCATGCAAGGTTCATTGTTACTCAAGTGATAAGTGACCTGCCCAAAATGCTATGCGTGCTAGTGGCTTTGCAAGAATGTTAAAATACCAATATTATGTAATCTCACGAACCCATTATAGCTTCTTGTAAATAAATTATTATTATTACTGTATTATTATTATTATTATTATTATAATAATAATATTATTATTATTATTATTATTATTATTATTATTATTATTAAGTACTGTAAAACAAAAAAGTGGAAACCTACTAAAACTGAATTATCGGTTCTTTATCCCCTGTTGCATTTGATATTCACTATTTTTTGTCAATAATTATTACCGGTATGTCAAGCAGCAAATATGCAGCTCTTCAATTTTCTGTTGCAAAAAAATGAAAGCCAAAATACCCAAGATAGGAAAAAGAGCTCATGAGTAATGTGTCTAAACATTAAGGGGTCAAAAATACTTTAGTTATAACATTTAATTTCTCTATATAATGAAGTACCAGTGCACTTGACATTATGGAATATATAATGGAATTTGATTCAGAAAAAATATACAGTGGCTAAGTTACTGTTCACATGCGCAGAATAAATATTTTTCTGAAATTTGTACAAGACAACTAAGTTTGTTATAATGTTCTGTTTCTTAATAAGATTTACTCTTTCTACTTATAAGTGTATTAACTATGAGCTTATGGGACATGGCTCTTGGTTATCAGGTATCTGGTGCAGTTATTTCCTTGATGCTCTTATCTATGATGTAAGTTTACTACTGTACATATGCGTGTTTTCTTTCACCTTTCTTGACTTGTTTATTTATTTAATGTATTTATTTATATATGTACAAGAAGGTACATTAGATGTATGAGAGTACATAGCATTGATGTTTTTACATTCTTGTAAAGTCACTAACATGCATAGCATTTCAGGCAGGTCCTTAATCTAACAGATAATTTTAAGTAGGTAATTTGTAACAAAATTGAAAAATATTAACAGGTACCTGTACACTGTAAGAAAAATGGAAGAAAAGTAGTAGGTACATCATAGTAAAATTTGAGGATTATCAACACGTACAATGTAGCATAATTGGAGGATTATTTCTAGGTACATTGTAGTAAAATTTGCGTTCCACATAACAACCATTATATAGGATGATAGCGGTGATTACAATGATAAAGTTGTATGGCTTAGGTACATAAATTGAGGAAGTGGGTAGCAAAAGATACAGTGAGAATTTGAAGCACTAGGTAGGAAACTATGAGGATGAAATTAGGTACTTTTAGGTGTTACTTCTGAATATGGCATAGGTTGGACAGTACATGTCCAACATGTACATGTTTGTCGACATAATTGTATTTGTGCTGCTTTTTCATCTATGTTTTCATTTCTTGTTTTCATTCTACTCATTATGCTCAATTAGTATTAAGCTTGTCATTTAAGTTTATCATGCCCGAAACGCTTTGCGTAATAGTGGCTTTAGGCATTGTATGTACTAGCTCTATCTATAAGTCAACCAATCCTTTTAAAATTTATTGTATGTATGTACCTTACCTAAATAAAATTGTATTGTATTGTATTGTATTGTATTGTATAAAAGTGATCTGGATATTGATCTATACCACTTTAGTATTTTTAAAATTTTCGGTGAGATCTGCCTTGTCATGTCTGGTTTGCAGTATTTTTATTTTATGAGTTTAATCATACATATTAGACTTTTATCGAGGTTCCTTCCCTGGTCCCCCCTCCCCCCCCCCCCCCAAGGTCAAATTACTGACCCCACGCAGTATGCAACCCCACAATAAGCTGACTAACTCCTGAGTACCTATTTACTGATAAGTAGAAGGAAATGTGCCCAACCATTTTTGTCCCACCCGGGATTCAAACCCAGAATTCTCGATTGTGCGTCGAGAACGAATCCGACTGTACTACCGGGATCCTAAATTTGTTTATTTTAAGCAATTTGTTTAATAAGGTAATTAATTTATTACATGCAAAACAGTTGATTAGTAGCAGCCATGACAAAGGGTCATAAAATATTTTCTACATTCAAAGAACTTTAGTTATGGAGAGTGTGAATTCAGAAAGCATCTATATACCAATCTCTTACTTCTCAGCACTGATCATTTTTACCTTTTATATAGGTCGTGTATGAGAATGGTGCGGAGTGGCACCCCAGAGTGGCATCTATTGGATTCTACAAATGTGTAACCTGCAAGTGTAAGGTGAGACCCACATAGCAGTTTAGTACTGTATATATAAAGTTTACGGAAAGGAGCCAGTGCATAAGGGGTAACTGTTTTTTTATTTTGACCTCGACGAGGGGGTCTATCCATTTTGTCCTTATGCTTTTTTTTCAGGTGGCTGTTGAATTGAAGCAGCGTTTTTGCATTTACGGCTTCGGCGGGTAGACAGTTCTGTGCATTTGTAACTTTATGACCGAAATAGCATCTCCTCTTGCTGAACATGTACTGTACAGAATATGATATTCAATTTCTGTCCCTACTAATTAACCTCTTCACATTTTCTTATGTATAGTTTATAAATACAAATTATTCTTATTATTCTTATAATTATATATATTTTTATTATTATTACAGCATATGTACACTAGATACTGTTAAGGCAGTGCGAAAGGAAATAAGTATTTGTTTCTAATATTTATTAATTATAAGTTTTCCTTAAATATGGGGATAAACATATCATGACAATCAGTGCAGATTTCATTCACTTTAAGTGTCTTTAAAGTCTTTTACTTTATTTTTGTTAGTCTTTTGTATGGTATATATATATTGCTTTGGTTTCCTGTAGTCAGGGACAGGATGCCTGTTAGGTTGATTGAGGTTCCTCTAGGCCATCTACTGACCTGCCCCAGGTTACAATCACAATAGTTGCCAAACTACTAGGTCAACAGAGGCATTAGGTGCAAGGAAATATGCACAACCGTTTCTGTTCAGCCTGGGGATCGAATCTGGACTCCTCAGTTGTGAACTGAAGACATAGATCACCAGAGTGGTAAGGAAATGTTTCTGCTCCAGTCAGCCTTAATTTTAGCCATAAATCCCCAGTTTGATGTACTCACTTAGTTGTGCTTGCGGGGGTTGAGCTTCGGCTCTTTGGTCTTCGTATGTGCGTGATAAGAAAATCAAATTATGAAACTAGTTCACTGTGAAGGTAATTTGTTTATTTACTTGAATTTACCTGAGAACTGCTAACACACTAGTGGCCTCAACAAAGACAGGAAGCCAACAGCTTGTCAAAGGTTCCCCCATTTGTTCTGATGATTATTTCAAGCTGAATTTTACATTTCAGTAGGGTTTTGGCATTTTTACGGGTTACCATTGCCATTGTTATACAGGGTTTATAACCCTTTGGGTGAAAAAAGCATCTGTTTTCAGTCCTACACTGTAGTCACCTAGTTGTGCTTGCGGGGCTTGAGCTCTGGCTCATTGGTCTCACCTCTCGACTATCAGTCAACTGGTACAAGTTGATTGGCTTGTTGACAGTGGCTTGTTGAGCTTGAAACCGTTACTCCTTGTTTTTGTTATGTCTGATCTTTTGAAGAATTTGTCTGGATCAACATCCCTATGTTAGAGGTTGTACTTGTCGTCATTCTTGAACCGATTGTTGATATAGTAATTCATTAAGCTGTGTAATTAGTGTATCAAGACTGTAACTTGGGTAGAAATACCCTAAGCTACTCTATCCCTTTGAGATGTATTTCTTCCTTGTCTCAATAAACGAACTTGAACTTCAACTTGACTGTAACTTGCTTAGCTAAATTAATTTGTGGCTTCAGTTTCTGAGCCCATATGTGCCTCTGTAACCTTTTCCAATACCACCCACAGGATGGGTAAGGGAGTGCTTAATAAATGAGCTAAACTAAAAAAAAAAATCAGTGCAAACAGCTGGTTAGTGCCTAATTTTTGTGATAGCAAAATCTGCAAATGGAAGTCTTCTGGACTTCCTAAGTGTTTCCTTAAACATCCATAATTCCTGAATTAACTGGGAATGTGTTATGTTTTGGTCCCAAAAAAAAAGCTTATTTCTAGTTTTGTTTATTAAATAAAATAAATGTTAATAACATTATAACTGCTGGTATAAAAACATTAAATGAAAACAAACGAAAATAGATATCATAATAAGAACTGTACATAAGTAATACTAAATACTACACATCACGTTCAATCTTAACAGACCGTTTTGGGGAAATATGACATAAGGCTATTAATGAAAAACTTCTTGGGGAAAGCACACAATCAAAATTAGAATTTAATTACAGTATATAAATTTTGCAATCCAGATGATAATGATCAGCAGTCCCTGTGGCACAATGGTAAGACACTCGCTTGGCATTTTGCGAGAGCT
Source organism: Procambarus clarkii (assembly GCF_040958095.1). NCBI lineage: Eukaryota > Metazoa > Arthropoda > Malacostraca > Decapoda > Cambaridae > Procambarus > Procambarus clarkii. Next base: position 28,189,040 of record NC_091184.1, on the reverse strand, counting down.
TTGGCTTGGGTTCGAATCCTTGCCAGGGAGGATTGACCAGGTGCCAATCCTTAACTGTAGCCTCTGTTCACTCAGCAGTGAATGGGTACTTGGTTGTTAAACGATTCGGCGGGGTCGTATTCCGGGGAAAATTAGGATTAAGGACTTGCCCGAAACTCTACGCGTGCTAGTGGCTTTACTAGAATGTAAACATTTGGCATGTTGTAAAAGCTTGTTTTAGATTTAGGGTTTTTGGTTGACTTTAATACAGAATAGTAATACAAGGCTTTGAAAACATGAATATTAATTAATAAACATAATGCCATTGTAAGGAATTAAGAGCTAAGCTCACAGGTATTATTCAGAAATGATTTTCTCTGGCATAATGTTTCATAGCTAAATAAATATACAGTACAATTTATTTTATAATAATTTCTCATCTTATCTTTCAACAGGATAGAAATATCACATGTGTTAACCAGCAGTGTCCCACTCTAAGGTGCCCAGCTATGGTACAGGAAGAACAAGAGTGTTGTCCTCGGTGCACTAATGAGAACAGCACTATTAATAACCGGAATAAAGCACAGTGGCGAAAACCATTCAGAACACCCTCTCACAAGAATAAGAACAACCGTATGCGTAGTTCAGGTTATGGTCAAGCAGTAAACACTGGCAATAAATTTTATGGTGGTTAAGACTTCAAGGGTTGCAGTAACTGCCATGCACCATATTTGGATGTTTTTTACAGAACGGAGAGATGCTAATCATGCTGAATGTTTGCTTTTGCAACTGGGATCTCCAACCTGTTATTTTTCCTTCTTTTGTGGCCCTGATGTAGCAACTATCTTTGATGAAGTATGAAGGTATGATGGGAGTCATAAAACATAGGACAAAAAGGAAGCACGCACGTCTCGGGTTCTGAATGCAAACTATGATGTGCTAAACTAAAACTGCTAAAAAAAAAACAGAACCTTGAAATAAATTACAGTAAACACCGAAACCAAACTAAAAAAAAAAATCACAGTATTCTTTTACATATACAAATCAACAAATAGCTAAAGGTTGCAATCATATCGTAAGGTCTTGACATCAAGAGTGGCTGATATGCAGACATGCCTGAAGCTCTTAGCAGTCTTAAGAATGCAGAGAGGCCTGAGGTCTTCCAAGTAGGGCTGAAGGATGAGGACAGGTCTAAATTCCTAAAGCATTTTATTATGCCCCGGGATGTAGAAATGCCTGACGTGCCCAATAAAGGGCCAGACTGCATGGGACCTGAGTTGTTAAGCTGCTGCTGAGGTAAGACTGACATCTTCCTGGTGGAAGATGTCACCGAGGAAACAAAACTAGTATTCTGCAAGAATCACGGAAGGACTTAAGGTACTTTTTTTTTTTTTTTTTTTTTTTTTTTTTATACACATAAGCCAGTCATTTTCAAAGCAAACATTTTTGCATCTGTTGAATGCAAGTGTGACACCACCCCCAATAAACGAATGTTATGATTTTGAATATGAATATAAAACTATTCTTGCAGCGAATGGATACTAACCTGAGGATAAGTGTTACCATACGTGTACTGTACAGTATATTGAGTGTTACTAATGCATTAGGAATGGATTATTGTAGAAGTAACCTACAATATTTTATACCAGTGCACCTAGTAAGGAGGCTTGGCTTAATACAGTAGTGGCAAAAAAATAAATTATATAAAAGTTTATTCTAACCACCTTGATTGATTCCTCTCTACCCCTCGGCAGCATGCTGCCTGTTTTTTGTACCAAAGATGATGGGTGTTTCTAAATCTGATTTTGAGTAGCTACAAGAGTATTGACGTATTGGTGAGGAGATCAGCAATTATATTGCCATAAAACTGTTCAGATGGCTCATTTTTTACTTCATTAAAAACTAGCTTTCTGTGATGAACAGTAACCTCTTCCCTTACACATATTGTGAGACTTAAGGAATTTACTAATAAAATGAATTAAAAATCAAACTTGTTGTGTTTACAATGCTTCAGTTGTTGATCAGAAACAAGTATGAAAAACACAAAACTATGAATCTCCTCACTCTTACCCCTCTCCTCCTTTTATTCTGTATCTGGTGGGCAGAACTCACACTATAAAACACTGACAGAGTTCATACTCCAAGCTCAATTCTAGGCTGATAATGTAGGTTACTGAAGTCATATTTTGAAGTGCTGAGGGTGTGATCACTTCTCATGTGGTGCATTTTATTCAAACTGTGGAGGCTACTGCTTCTATTCATAGGGTGAAACAGTAAATGTAGTTTATTACTTTTATTAGAATGATGTTGTGAACTTTTTTTGATGGCAACAGGGTCTGATTCAGTCTTTGAGGCTACAAGTGATGAAGAGTATATAGTTTTAAGTCCTGACAATTAGAGAGTTTTTTTTCGGTGAAACAGACCCTGATGTAGTAGGAAGAACAATATTTTTGTAAAAATGTATATACATTATAATAGTATTAGCTATTTTGTGACTAGAGATTGCTTTACAGTTATATGCATGTTTGGGAATCACTGCAACTCTACAAAATAATTCAGTAAGGTTTACTCTTAAGGTGGAACTGGAGCCTAACTGAATTATGAAAGGATATATAAGCTCATGTCCCCAATGTCCAGCAGATTGTCATCTATGGATAAGTGCAAATATTAATTCAGTTAGTTGGCAAGCAATGCCTTTCTAAAAATGTCATGGTGTATGATACATTAATATGATGATGAGGTTTGGAGTTGCAGAAAATATATTAGAAGGCCAGTTAGATTTTTTTTTTGCAAAATATGTTGTTTGCCACAACACACAATGAAAATAACATGTATTAGGCCCAGTTAGCAAAGAATTTGCTAGCATTATGCAGTTTTTATTTTGACTCGGAAAAAGTAATTACATTTCTTTATTATGATATAAAATAGTATTTTAAGTTATTAATATTTATTGTAGATAGGCTACATGTATTTTTCTGACTTCCAAATTTTAGTGTTCTACTACTGATCGTTAAGTACATGATTCCTGCTTTGTCCTGAATTTCAACTTTGTCACAACATTTTTCAGTTACTTTTTTTTCATTTTTTTTTTTTTGCATTTATCCATAGATTACATAATATAACATATGTAACCCCACTTTTTTTAGACTTAATATTTGTAATAAAATTTTAACAGCAAAGTACTTGGATATTTGTCACAGTATTAATGCCACTTACCAACAGCCAATATACACTATTGATCAGTTGTGTTATAAAGCATTATATGAAAATTTAATATAGACTATTTGTAAGTTGCATCATCCAGCAAGAAGTCAAAATCTCATTGGCTATCCAACCTAATCTAACGCTATTTTGATGGAGCTAAGTTAAGTTACAATCTGTAGTTAATGTAGGAACCAGTTGTATTGTGGTTTGCAGTATGAACTGTTCAGGGGAAGAGACCAGCTGTTGGCAGGTGAGACCAGCTGTTGGCAGGTGAGACCAGCTGTTGGCAGGTGAGACCAGCTGTAGGCAGGTGAAACCAGCTGTTGGTAGGTGAGACCAGCTGTTGGCAGGTGCGATCAGCTGTTGGTGGGCAAGACCAGCGTACACTGGCAGCCGTCAGGTCAGGTATGCACGGGGGCTTACATTGCCTTCACTGGACTCTAAATGTATTTTCAAGCAGTTTACAGAAGGCTTCCGTAGATTTAAACACGGGCTGTACAGTAGCTATTTATTCAACGTCAAGTTTAGTGGTTTGCTATTATGGGGACAGCTTTAATTCTTTTATTTTAATAAAGGACACAAAAAGATGTGTAAAATATTTTAGTAAATTATTTATATTTTTTATTTTATCTAATTAAACTGCTCATTAAATTCGATCAATAAATTTTGGCAATATTACCTGGGGAAAATAAGGAATACGTTGATCAACAAAAACATATTTGTCAATTTTCTAACTAAAAGAAGTACAGTCCATAGATTTTTAGGTGTATACTTTTTTCTTTTTTTTATGAAATTTTAAGCATGAAAGTAAAACTAGTGACAAAAAACTGGTAGAAACAATGATCTTTCTAAATTAAAAATTAGAAAACTAGCTGCTCAACAAGCAATTTTGCAGTTAATGTAGCCAAAAAAACAATTCCAGTAAGCCACCACAGTGCTACCATGAATTTTTAAAATTTAAATATCAAAGTTCACGGAATTAAAATTCAATTAGTCACTGAGAATTAGCGGAGATTGAGAAAATGTAGATATTGGTATAAAGCTAAATATTGCTGACTTTTACTCAATTCATTGCTATTCAATTACAGTATAATATATTAGTGTACAGAAATGCTGGTGAATGAAATATTTTCAAAATATTTTGCTTGTTTCAGTTTCATGTAAACATTTAAAAGGGCTTATACAAGTATAATTTCGTAACTTTGGTTTATTATAATGATTGAGCATATTACAGTATGTATGTATGTATGTATGTATGTATATATATATATATATATATATATATATATATATATATATATATATATATATATATATATATATATATATATATATATATATTGTGTGTGTATATATATATACACACACACAGGGTGGTTGTGGATATTCAATGACTTTAATCAAAAAGACACAAGTGCCATAATTCATTCTAGAAGTTAAGCTAGAGTACCACACAGCTGGGAAGGTAAGCTAGAGTACCACACAGCTGGGAAGGTAAGCTAGAGTACCACACAGCTGGGAAGGTAAGCTAGAGTACCACACAGCTGGGAAGATAAGCTAGAGTACCACATGGCTGGGAAGGTAAGCTAGAGTACCACACAGCTGGGAAGATAAGCTAGAGTACCACACAGCTGGGAAGGTAAGCTAGAGTACCACACAGCTGGGAAGGTAAGCTAGAGTACCACACGGCTGGGAAGATAAGCTAGAGTACCACACAGCTGGGAAGATAAGCTAGAGTACCACACGGCTGGGAAGGTAAGCTAGAGTACCACACAGCTGGGAAGATAAGCAAGAGTACCACACAGCTGGGAAGGTAAGCTAGAGTACCACACAGCTGGGAAGGTAAGCTAGAGTACCACACAGCTTGGAAGGTAAGCGAGAGTACCACACAGCTGGGAAGGTAAGCTAGAGTACCACACAGCTGGGAAGGTAAGCTAGAGTACCACAGCTGGGAAGATAAGCTAGAGTACCACACAGCTGGGAAGATAAGCTAGAGTACCACACAGCTGGGAAGATAAGCTAGAGTACCACACAGCTTGGAAGGTAAGCGAGAGTACCACACAGCTGGGAAGGTAAGCTAGAGTACCACACAGCTGGGAAGATAAGCTAGAGTACCACACAGCTAGGTTTTTCATCAAATTCTGTCCAGGCTAGAACACGATACTGAAGTGAGGCGTTCACTGCAAACACCATGAACATGAGAACCCTCAAGCAATGTAATTTGACAATCTCTTAATTGGGTTAAATATGATTCAACTGCAAGGTTGGCTTGTAAAGAAAAACAATATATGTAAAATTTTACAATCACTAGTCCCCCCATTGACTTATTATTTTAGTGCATTCAATGCAGCTCATATTGGCTCAGTGTTATACAGTACTGCACCATATTTGCAAATCCCAATTTAGTTGATTCTAATGTAATGTCTGTAGCCAGAATTTTTAGAATGCCACAGGTTGTAACAAAACAGTAGCCCGAGAGTCGCAAGGACTGTGACATAATGGGTAATTTCTAAGTACTTAGTGTTTCAAGAGGCTTATTTTGTCTTTGTTGCATATGTGATTATAGACCCCTATTTCAGTAATATGCAAAACTCATAATTGCTGGTCTTCTTTTAGTTTGAGGATATGAATAACCTTAGATAAAGTGAGGATTATGGTAATGTTATAAACCATAAAACTTCTCTCACATGCATGCATGTGTGCACACATGCATGGATGAATACATGAAAAACAAAAACACACACACACACACACACACACAGCCACAGAGACGTTAGAAAGAATTTTTTCAGTGTCAGAGTAGTTAATAAATGGAATGCACTAGGAAGTGATGTGGTGAAGGCTGACTCCATACACAGTTTCAAATGTAGATATGATAGAGCCCAGTAGGCTCAGGAATCTGTACACCAGTTGATTGACAGTTGAGAGGCGAGACCAAAGAGCCAAAGCTCAACCCCCGCAAGCACAATTAGGTGAATACACACTCACACTCGCTCAACTATGAGGAGAGGCGGGAGGTGTTAAACATACCAAGTCTAGAAAATAGGAGGAATAGAAGCAATCAGAGAATTAAGAAAATTGACAAAAAGGAATATTTTAAACATGCAACTTCAAGATTAAGAGGTCATTGATTCTAACTAGGGAAACAAAGCTACCAGCAAAAATATAAGAAAGTTTTAATTTTGCAAACAGAGTGGTATACAGTTGGAATACGTTAAGGAAGGTTTTGAAGACCAAAGCTATCAGTAGTTTCCAGGCATTATATGATAAAGATTACTGGGAAGATGGGACACCACGAGCATAGCTCTCATCCTGTAACTACACTTAGGTAATTAAACACACACACACACAGCGCTCGGTGTGTACATGGGGCCTCGTGGCTGAGTGGACAGCGCTCTGGTGACATAGTCCTAAGGGTCTGGGTTCGATCCCCGGCAGAGGCAGAAACAAATGGACAAAGTTTCTTTCACCCCTGATGTCCCTGTTCAGCTAGCAGTAAATAGGTAGCTGGGAGTTAGACAGCTGCTACATGCTGCTTCCTGGGAACATGTGTGTGTGTTAGTGAGAAATATATGTAGTAAGTAGATATAATAGAGGAAAAATAAATTGGCTAGAAAGGCGGGGTCCAAGAGTTAATAGCTCGATTCTGCAGATACAAATAGTAAATACACAATGATGTGATGTAGGGAGACTCTATACACAATTTCAAATTCAGATATGATAGAGCCCAATAGGTTCAGGAATCTGTACACCAGTTGATTGACAGTTGAGAGGCAGGACCAAAGAGCTGAAGCTCAACCCCTGCAAGCACAACTCGGTGAGTACACACACACACATACAAAAACAGAGCCCATACCCCAGCTTCAAATGTAGATATGACCGAGTCCAATACACTCAGAAACCTTTACACAACATTGATCGAAGGTTGAAAGGCAGGACCAGGGAGCAGTAACTCTACTCCCACAAAGAAATTTAAATGAATATTTAGGTAAATACACACACATATACAGTACATATATCACACACACACACACACATTAAATTAAGAATATGTGTGGTTCACTGACTTTCACTGGCAGGTGAATATTTCTTGTGGTCATGGCAGTTCTCCTTTTGAGTAATTTATTTAACATTTCTATTATGTATTAGAAATACGATCTTCAGTTAATTAAAAAAAGAGGATACAGCCTGGTCCGCTTTTGATGATGACCTCTAAAAAATGCTGGAAGGTCTATTTTTGCAGGGTATATTGCTAAGTTATATTATAGGTCGAGATTAAGTGATGCATTTGCGAAAACTGGCATTTTCATATAAAATTGTATGATAACTAATCTTTTAATTTATTTAGCTATTTCTTTCCTATCCATGGTAGGCAATTTAGTTTTCCATTATAGTTTCAATATTTGTATCTTGTCTATTGTAAATAAGAGAAACAAAAAATACAAAAAACACTAATGATATCTTTTCAAGCTAGTCAGTTTTTGCAGATAATTTTTATTAAACACATGATAAGAATATTCTCAAAATCTTTTGTTAAAACAACATACCACAACTTTTGCTAAAGCTGAATGCACTCTTCTTACAACTATCAAACTGAGCAGTATCATATGCTGCATTGCCGTTTAAATATATCAAAATAATTTTTGTTTTTAATTTAAAATATTATTGCTCAGTTTTAACTCTTTTTGTAGCCAATCACAGTAAATAAATTAATAAACTGCATCTCTCTGTATAAGCTTAATTATATGAATCTCCATTGGTTTAAAGTTTCAAAAAACATTTCTTGTACACATCCTTACATAGTTGTCATCTAGTGCGTCGTTTGCGTCTCGTTCCATAATTTCACCACTTTATTTTTTTAATTTTCACCACTTTCCACTCTCTCCATTTCTACCTTTTCAGAACTTTGTTCATAATTTAACGGTAGTTAAGATTTCCTTTCTCACAAAGATACTGTATGCCTGTACATTTCCCCAATATTATTTTTTTTAATTTAAATTATTTTATCAATGTTGTGTGTTCATATGATATTATGGAAATTTAAGTTAGTATCTGAATGATAAGGAAATTGTTATTGAGACATAATCAACCTAAGGTTTTATATACTGTGTGTTCTAAGTTTTATGTTAATATCTAATATTGTACAATTTATTTATGGGAAGATTTAAATCAAACTTGATTAATGCTGGTGATGGTCATGGGGCATCTTAATAAACTTTATTAGTTCTTCTTTGACTTGGTTACATGAAATTTCTGCCAAGAGATGTAATTGAAAGGGTTAATTTGTATACAGGTACTGTATTGTTAAAATGTAATTAAACATATACAGTAGATGGATATAATACAGTAGTACAGTGCAGTGTTGATGTGTAAGCTAAGGCAGCTTCATAGTAAAAGGAAACATTCAAAGATAAAAGTACAGTATACATCTCCAAACAACCCAACCCCTCACATATGAACTGAAATAAAAGTGAGAATGTTTTAGTCTATCCTGGACACTTATCAAGTTGTGATGACGTTTCGGTCCGTCCTGGAACCTTATCAAGTTGTGACAACGTTTCAGTCTGTCCCGGACCCTCATCAAGTCATGGCTTGATAAGGGGCCAGGTCCGACGGGAATGTTGTCGCTGTCATTTCATATGTGTGGATTGTGTTGTTTGTTTCAGCCACATTGTTACTTATTCTATGTACATCTCTAATATATTGTTTACTTTTGAACTGGTGTAGATATTAACCTGGGCCACGATCAAATAATTAGGAAGGTATTAATACTGCTGTGATATTATGATCAGGGAAATGATTCAATTTGGTATGCACACCCCCAACATCTTCATCCCCTCTGTAGACAAATTTAATAGAGAAAATTTAAATTATATTTCAAAGATTTCTCTATATTTAGTGGTTTCCAACTTGTGGGTTGTGATCCCCAAGGGGAATATGGGTCTTTTGAGTATTAGAAAAAAAAAGGTTGGGAATCAGAGCACTATAACAACAACTCTTTCCATGGTCTTAATAGACACAGGTAAAGTAACTAGTACATAAGTCATAGTACACATTTCTTATATATACTGTACAGTGCCTCAGCAAATCACTCTTCCATACTGAAACAATTCAGCTCAATTTAATGATCTAAGGAGAAGTGGTTGCTTTGTTAAAACAGGTGGATATAGAGACATGCCTATATCTCATCTTAAACCCTTACCTAAGATCAAAATAAATTTACATTACATTTGATATGAGTTGATATAAAAAACATTATGAAGTATGAGATGCCAAAAACCACCATTGGATTGTATAGTTTTATTAAAATGGATATTGTCTTCGGTATCTGATATAGTTGATTTGATCAGTAATGTATGAAAATGCCAGAAGATTGATAACTATTGACAGAGAGTTGAGGGCAATGTGCTACTGCTGCTACATGTCTGCTATTCATATACAGTATACACGAAAGAAATCTGATGCACAATAATATCACAAGGAAGTGATATATCTATGAGAAAGTGTTGAAGCCATATGATGGGCTCAAACCTGCATCCATGGACTCCTCAGCACACGCACTACTGACTGAACTATAATGGTTGAAATACTATACTTCTAGCCCATTTGGTCCAGTCAGTAGTGTGTATGCCTGAGGAGTTCGGGAATAGCGGTTTGATCCCATCATTAAACTTCAATATTTTATCAAATAAATCTTATCTTTATATATACAAAAACTTATTATCCATACAAACTATATCTTTGCAGAGAAAGTTATATTATCTTTGATAAACATTTTGTCAAAAACACTGTTATTATACTTTAAAGGCTGCTGACAAAGAATGCTCTGTATCTAAATTTAAGAGGTAAATACACATGGTCATAGCAGTGTATCAAACTAATGTCTTCCTTATTTTGATAGCAATCACATGTAAGCCAAACGGGCAATATTTTTTTAGCATTATTGCCAACAATCCCTGCTGCTGCCGTTGTGTGTAATGATGCACTTAAGCTGGGAATTGATGTGTTTGTATTATATATTGATTACAAGCATTTGTCTCTCTCATTCCTGTTTTCTTTTACTTTTGATTCTTAATTGTCTTTTATTGCATATTCTCTTTCTACCTACATTTGTATCCTTTCATTCATTGTATTCTGTCTTTCATTGCCATTTTCCCTATTAGTGTATGAAATAGTCAAATATATATATAAATATATATATATATATATTATATTTATCTTTTCTTAGCATTCCTAAATATGTACATAATAAACTTTTGTTGTTGTTCTAAAAGAATAAAGTCAATACAGTTGCTCTGACTTTATATTATCCTTGCACAGGGAGACCTCCTTTCCATACAGTCGTAGGTAATACAATAGTTACCATTTAGCATCTAGTATTATTTAAATATAAAAGAACCTGTTCCACTTGTTAGGTTATACACATATATCAGAAAAAGGATGAATTAAGACAAACATGGGGAACTATGTACACATGTTTGTGTGTATTTATTGTTACGTTAAGTGAGGTTATATCCAGCTGATGGTGTGCTTTACGTAGCATAAAAAAACAAGACGCTGCATAAAAAGGTTCAATGTGCATATGGGAAACAGGAGAAAGTAAAAGCCAAAATTTTAAACAAAAATTAAATTAAATAAAATAAAAGTTACTTTTAACACCTGCACTACGACTATCTCTGTACACATAAGTCAAAATCAAATAAAACTGTGAACATTACTTTCAACTCATGACCCAGACACTTACAACAACAAAGTATGAAAGTACAGTGCTACAAGATACAATACCTAACACCATAACTTATTGAACTGCCTTAGCAAGTCATCAGAAGCTAGATGTTAACCCAACAGAACATCTTAGCTCACTAAATAGACTGACTGGTTTCTGACAGACATCAATTAGCTTACCTTCCAGGAGGGAAGGTTGCATGTTCACTAAACTATTGTGTCAGTGGTTAAATAATGTATCAGCACCAGGCGCAGGAATGCCAAAAACATACGAACATAGAATGTCATGTTGCCTGTTAATATACATTTTAATATTAATTTATTTTACATATACGTACACATAAAACATTTACATAAACTCTTGAATGGGCTTATTGTTATCAATGACTGCTTGGCAGAAGCCAGTACCCGAATAATGAGAGTAATTATGTAACAGTATATAGTGTATATGTAATTCCCATTATTAGGAACAGGAAGCCTGTTATTAGGCTGATTTTTAATCTAGAAGCCTGATTACAGAAAGCCTGTAATTAGATTTATTTTAATCTGCTTTTATCATAACCTCTCCCATGATTATTATAAGGTCCTCTCATTTGTCATATAGTTCTTCCTTTGTCCATCTATGTATTGCTTGCTGGTAGACTGTAGGCATTAATGATTGTCAGTTTATCATCCTGATCACAGGTCTCTAGTACCATTAGGCCAACTTATGGGTTGAAAAGACTTCATTCTCTTATCTTTAGCTGTTCATGTACCAGCAGAGCAATGCTTCCACCTTTTCTAATTTTTCTCTCAAATCAAATAGAGTAGTAGCCAACTCATTAAAATTTTTATCTTTGACAATATGTGACATCCTATGTTGTATTACATAATTTAACTCAAGTACTGTATTTTTTTCACCACACCCCATTTATGTTAGCATACACAGTTTTCAGGACCATGTTCCCTCCTTTGTCCTTTACTATCCCTTATTGTAATGATATTTGTTGGTTTACTTTTATGTACCATTTTACAGCCTTCCTGATCCCTATTACCATGCAGGAAAAAAAATATTTCTTATTCATACCCTCATTTAATCATGTTGCTTTATCGAAATTCAGTTTTAGCTTCTGTCTCTGTCTCTCCTTTAACACATTTCATCATAATGACCCCAATTTCCCATCCACATCACTTTCTAATTTCCTAAAACTGTACTGTATTCAAACGTAATTCTTCCATCTGTTTAGCTCCACTTAAGGTAATCATAATGTGACAACTTTTTACATTTTTGTATACTGTATACCGATTTTTCTGTGTGTGATCACATATATATTGTCTTTGGTTGAAAGGCCTTGCACTAACCCCTGCAATTTGATTTATGATCTTTATTTCTTCTGCAGCTCTTTCTGTCCTAGATGTTATTTCTTTTCCTTTGCAACTAAAAATTATTAAGGACTTGCTTCTATCACGGTGTTTGATACCAGTCTAATATTTGATGCACAGAATTATAATGTCTAATTTCATAAGTCTAATTTGTTTCAAATTTCCTCTTCGATTGTGCTTGCGCAATTACTGCCTTGCTTCCTTAACTACTTATGCTAATGTTGCTTTCTTTCTGGCCACTTGTGTATGTGTTTACACATATGAATGTGTGGAGTTCGAAAGAATTTGGAAATCAATCAATCAATCAATGCCAATAGATATATATTTATTTTCTCGTTCGTTCATTCATTCATTTAGAACTGCCCGAAACGCTTTGCATAATAGTACAATACAATACAATACAATACAATTTTATTTAGGTAAGGTACATACATAAATAAATATTTACAAGGATTGTTTGACTTATAGGTATAGCTAGTACATACAATGCCTAAAGCCACTATTACGCAAAGCGTTTCGGGCATGATAAACTTAAATGACAAGCTTAATACTAATTGAGCATAATGAGTAGAATGAAAACAAGAAATGAAGACATAGATGAAAAAGCAGCACAAATATAATTATGTCGACAAACAGCGCTCTTTAAAGAAAAAAACAGACATTGGTTGACAATAGAAGGGTAAGGTAGGTTACAGGGAATTTATTAGGTATAGCTTCGCTTTTAACTTAAACTGGTTGAGAGAGGTACAGTCTTTAACATGGTTGGGAAGGTCATTCCACATTCTGGGCCCCTTGATTTGTAGAGCATTTCTAGTTTGATTAAGTCGTACTCTAGGAATATCAAAACTGTATTTATTTCTGGTGTGATGCTCATGGGTTCTGATACAACCTTCTATGAAGCTTTTGAGATCAGGATTGGCATTATAGTTTAGCGTTTTATATATGTATAATACACATGAGAGAATGTGCAGTGACTTTATGTCTAACATATTCAGAGATTTAAGTAGGGGTACCGAGTGATGTCTGGGGCCAGAATTGGATATTGTCCTAATAGCAGCTTTGTGTTGAGTAATTAGAGGACGTAAGTGATTTTGGGTAGTAGAGCCCCAAGCACAAATACCATAGTTGAGATATGGATAGATAAGGGAGTAATAGAGAGTCACCAGGGCAGGGCGTGGTACATAATATCTGATCTTAGAAAGAATGCCCACAGTTTTTGAAACTTTTTTTGATATGTTTAGAATGTGTCCCTGGAAATTAAGCTTGTGGTCAATGAGAATGCCAAGGAATTTGCCATCTAATTTGTTACAAATTTGGGTATTGTTTATTTTGAGATTTATTTGATTAGAGGATTTATTGCCAAACAGAATATAAAAGGTTTTGTCAGTGTTAAGGGTGAGTTTGTTGGCAGTTAGCCACAGATGGACTTTATTTAGCTCAGTATTTACTGTGGCATTTAGAGCAAGGGGATCAGGACTGGAGTAAATGAAGGTTGTGTCGTCGGCAAATAGAATTGGTTTGAGGTGTTGGGAGGCATTTGGAAGGTCATTAATGTAGATGAGAAAGAGGAGAGGGCCAAGTATGCTGCCCTGGGGAACACCAATGTTGATGGGTAGGGTGGGAGAAATTGTATTATTCACAGAAACATATTGGAGCCTGTCAGTAAGGTAGGATTTGAGGTATTGTAGGGAGTGTCCTCTGACTCCATAATGATGTAATTTAAGAAGAAGGTTTTGGTGGTTGACAGTGTCAAAAGCTTTACGCAGGTCCACAAACAACCCAACAGAGAACTCATTTTTATCAAGAGCTGTATGAATCGAGTTAAGCATACTAATAAGTGCATCGTTAGTGCTTTTTTTGGGTCTGAAGCCATATTGGCAAGGGCTAAGTATATTGAGTTTGGCTAGATATGAGTAAAGCTGCTTATAGATTAGTTTTTCAAAAATTTTTGACAAGTTTGGCAGGATAGATATAGGTCTGTAGTTGTTAACATCTGTGAGATTACCACATTTGTGGACAGGCGTTACTCTCGCTTTTTTTAGAATATCTGGGAAGGTTTGGAGTTCAAGTGACTTGTTGAAGAGCAAAGCAATAGCAGGGGCTAAAGATCTGGAGGCTTTTTTGTAAATTAAAGTTGGTATCTCCTCAAGGGCACCAGACTTGGTTTTAAGGGAAAGGATTATCTCATTGACGTCAGTGGAATTAATAGGCTTTAGGTACAGAGACTGTGGATAGTTACCTGAAAGATAGTCATTAATGTCTGTACTGGAAGATGGAATATCATTTGCAAGGGATGAACCAATGGAAGAGAAGAACCTATTGAACTCAGTAGCAGAATCAGAGGCTGAAAGCTGACCATCGTTATTAGACAGGAGAGTCGGTTTGTTATTTAAAGACTTCTTTGATCCCAATATTTGAGAAATTGTTCTCCAAGTTTGTTTAATGTTGCTCTTTATTTGGGTAAATTTATCTTCGTAGTATTTAGTTTTGGCTCGTCTAATTATCTTAGACAGCAATAATGAGTAATTCTTTGAGAATTCTTTGGAGACAATTCCTAACCTATACTTCTTCTCAAGGTCATAGTGGCTTTAGGCATTGTATGTACTAGCTCTATCTATAAATCCATCAAGTTTTGTATTTCACCTTGTATGTATGTACTTTACCTGAATAAATATTTGTATTTGTATTTGTATTCATTTCGCCACAAGATCAACTTGGGGAACGAATGCGACCGATAATCGGCGTGAAAGAAGTGGCTGATCCTAGACGACACGCAAGCCACGGTGCGGTGCTCACGCTATTTGGGATTCTTCAGAAACCATTAAGACAGGGAAGGTAAGTGTGATGTGGGGGCTGGGGGGGAGGGAGGAGCTGCACCATGAAGGTCATTCTGTTAGGAAGGTGGTTGTTCTGTTGCTGTGGTGGTTGTGTTCTGTTGCTGTCGTGGTGGTGGTTGTGTTCTGTTGTTGTGATGGTTGTGTTCTGTTGCTGTGGTGGTTGTTGTGTTATGTTGCTGTGATGGTGGTGGTTGTATTCTGTTGCTGTGGTAGTTGGTCTACTCTTCTTCTGTGGTGGTGTTTGTGTTCTGTTGCTGTGGTGGTTGTTGTGTTATGTTGTTGTGATGGTGGTGGTTGTATTCTGTTGCTGTGGTAGTTGTTCTACTCTTCTTCTGTGGTGGTGTTTGTGTTCTGTTGCTGTGGTGGTTGTACCCTGCTGCTTTGACCAAGCAACGCTCCCAGTTAGACTCGGGGGTATAGGTATTCGCAAGGCGACACAGTTAGCAGTGGGTGTAAGGGGTCCGTCTAATTACCACAAGCTACACAAGCTTCACAAGCTTCACAAAGCTTCCTGGCAATACGTTAGTAATGAATAAATATGATATGTTAGATTAGGCTGACCTAACCTAACCTAACCTATCCTAACCTATTCTAACCTAACTTAACCAAACCTTACCTAACCAAACCAAACCAAACCTAACCTAACCTAACCTAACCGACGCTTGGATCGTCGACTTGATTTGGCGTCACCAGCTTTTTATTTTCGCCTAATTTCTTTATAAAAATATACTTTTTCAGATTAAAATTATGTTTTTTCGTGTTGTACATTCAGCACCAACATTATAATGAGTAAATATATCATATTTATTCATTACTAACGTATTGCCAGGAAGCTTTCTGAAGCTTGTGTAGCTTGTGGTAATTAGACGGACCGGTCACAAGTGCGTACCTGCCATCTTGGTGGCCAGGGTTCAAGTCCCCTGGTGGGTGTTGTGTGTCTAAAAGTTTCTATACTTTCTGACTTGCGTGTTTAGGCAAGTGTGTGCATATAATTTGATTAGTATTATAAAGTATTAAATTCAAATGTGTGTAAGTGCTAGGCTAGCCACACTATTTTGACAAAAATTAGCCAGTGGGATTAAAATGTTGAGCACTTAGTTGTCAGAAAAAAATATTATTCGTGATTGACACTACATAATTATTCTCTGGAATTTCGATTCCTTTCATAAGGGAAAAGGATGTCATTCTCAGATACTGTTTTAGATACACAAGGACATTCGGCTGTTTATTTAGAGAAGAAATCCTCGTATAGAAACATTTGAGTCATTCGTGGAACTCTTCGCTCTGGCGACGAAAAACTATAAGGCCCTTTATTCTTAGGAACAACACTAATATTTTATGAATACTGTATCACGGATGATATCCGGGAGGTGGGCGTGGGTGCTGGACTCCACTTCCTGCCCTCCTCTCACTCACACTGGACCTCTGGTGACTAACACACATTTCTCTCTCTCTCTCTCTCTCTCTCTCTCTCTCTCTCTCTCTCTCTCTCTCTCTCTCTCTCTCTCTCTCTCTCTCTCTCTCTCTCTCTCTCTCTCTCTCTCTCTCTCTCTCACATCTAATTAAATTATTATTTTCCTATTTCACGTTGGTTCTTGCATTTTGAGGTCATTTTTTACTCTGTAAAAGTCTAAAGTTACTTTCATGTCTCCCCAAATTCATAGTTAGATCGTATAATAATTTAATAATTCAAATTAAACAAAATCAATGGAGTTTGAACCAAGCGGAATAATTGTCAGTTCCGGACCAACTGACCGGTTGCAGGACCAACCGGTTTGTGGTGGGTATGTGGGCCTGCGGGCCGCTCCAAGCTACAGCCTAGTGCGGTCCGTCTAATTACCAAAAACTACCACATACTACACACGCTTCAGAAAACTTCCTGGCAATACGTTAGTAATGAATAAATATGATATATTTACTCATTATAATGTTGGTGCTGAATGTACAACACGAAAAAACATAATTTTAATCTGAAAAAGTATCTTTTTATAAAGAAATTAGACGAAAATAAAAAGCTGGTGACGCCAAATCAAGTCGACGATCCAAGCTTCGGTTAGGTTAGGTTAGGTTTGGTTAAGTTAGGTTAGGTTAGGTTAGGATAGGTTAGGATAGGTTAGGTCAGCCTAACTTAATATATCATATTTATTCATTACTAACGTATTGCCAGGAAGTTTTCTGAAGCGTGTGTAGTATGTGGTAGTTTTTGGTAATTAGACGGACCCGCCTAGTGGACCAAACTCTCACAAGTCAAGCCTGGCCTCGGGCCGGGCTTGGGGAGTAGAAGAACTCCCAGAACCCCATAACCAGGTAGTCCAACAATGATCGGTTATCTGAACCGGACAACCTAACAGCTGGTTGTATCCGGATATGTGGAAGTACCAACACAATATTTCAATGAAATATCAGTCATTGACCTCCGGTGTTGATGGTGGCGCCATCGTGTGATGAACACCGTTATTTATATGATAGAGAAGGTCCGCTTGTTTTTTTCTGTATGAGGTTTGAGGCCAGACGCTTGTGGCTAGTCTCTCCCAACTTTACAAAGTGAATGATCTGGGGTAAGGGATAGACATAAGCTAGTCGAAGTCGGTCTTGTTGGACCCATTAAAATGGGATCGGACCCTGTAATGTCCCCCTTTCCCCCCACACACACATAATCGGTGAAAGGTGGGTGGCCGAGTCCATACATTGTGTTACATTTTCTGAGACTGATAGATGTATGATTTTAAACTTTCCACCACTCCTCCCCCTCCCCCTCCCCCCACCATTAGGTAAGTGCGGGATGCATGACTAGTAAATTAACTATTTGTAACTTGTTCACGATAAATGTTCAATGTAGAGATTATTGTGGTCCAGTTCTTGAACCAGTTGCCCTAAAAAAATCAACCCATCCTCCTGTTTTCGTAGTACTTATAGTAACGATGAGGACCATAGTATATATACCAAAGTACAACGAAATTAGAAAGTAGAAATCAACGCTGTTGAGTTGGACAAACCGGAAAACTATTTTTTACTTATGTTGCAAAGACAAACTAAACTAACCTAACCTAACCTTCCTAGGTTAGGAAGCTTCATGTATACACTATACATGAAGCCTAATATAGTACACATGTGTGCTATACTAGGCATAGAGAAATATTTAAGTTAGTTTTTAGCTTCATTTTTTCCGACTATAAAGTGAATAGTACAAAGCTCTACTAATTGCTTAGAAAGACAATTTTTGTACTCTGGTGTACATAGTTACGAAAACTACTATCTAATCAGGAGAATGGATTGACAAAAGATTATTGATTTATATACATAAAGCTGTGTAACTAGGCTATCAAGATTGTAGCAGGATGGGTATAGGGTGATGAATATCAAATGCATTTGGGCACCGTTGAACGGAATTCAAGTGAACTCTGCCTTATGGCTTCCTCGTTGGACTCTAGCAAGATTGTGTTGACAACTTATTAGCCAAAAATGCTACTATTTAGAGCGACTATTTGTTGAACGTTCTTAAATGGACTGTTGCACCGCAAAAAAACACGAGAAACAGTCAGCAATCAAACTTAAACTTTCCTAGGCTACATATATGTGCTAAATTTTGCCTAAGATAATTAGGTCTGTACTACAGAACTACAGGACTAGCAACAGTAGTAATATAAGGTACAGTAGAAGTACAAGCTACTCTAACACTATTAACACAAGCTACAATAGTAGAACAAGTTACAATAGTAGAATAAGCTACAATAGTAGAACTACAATAGTACAAGCTACAATAGTACAATAAGCTACAATAGTACAAGCTACATAAGCAATACCTTACCTTGCAATGATTTCGGGGCTCAAAGTCCCCGCGGTCCGGTCCCCGACCTCCTCCTGCTACTACCAACATTGCTGAAGCAAACCCCCGCACCCCTCCACCTCCCCCAGCAACAGGTTCCACCAGTATGCGTGCATGACGCATTCATATTACCAGGAACCACTCGACGGTGTGTCGGAGGGAGGCGGAGGAGCGCCCGGCGACCCCTGGAATATAACCCACCCGGCCCCGGCCCCTTCCGCCAGTGCTGCTCGGGACGCTCCAGGTGAGTGACTCTTTCTCGGCGTCTGTTAGCATCACTGTTGTTTTTCGGGCTCGCCATAGCCTGTGCTACATGGACACTTCGTTCTGAGTAGCTTGATGGGGTTCTCCGCTTGGCTGTTGCTTGGAGCGGCCCGCAGGCCCACATATCCACTATAGCCCGGTTGGTCCGGCACTCCTTGGAGGAAAGAATCTAGTTTGATCTTGAAGATGATCTTCCTGTGAGTGGTAGTTTATGGGATACGTCGTACTCATCATCCTGTGAGCGGTAGTTTATGGGTATCTCGTACTCATCATTCTGTGAGTGGTAGTTTATGGGGTTTCTCGTACTCATCATCCTGTGAGTGGTAGTTTATGGGGTACCTCGTATTCATCATCCTGTGAGTGGTAGTTTATGGGGTACCTCGTACTCATCATCCCGTGATTGGTAGTTTATGTGGTACCTCGTACTCATCTTCCTGTGAGCGGTAGTTTATGGGGTACCTCGTACTCGTCTTCCTGTGAGCGGTAGTTTATGGGGTACCTCGTACTCATCTTCCTGTGAGCGGTAGTTTATGGGGTACCTCGTACTCATCTTCCTGTGAGCGGTAGTTTATGGGGTACCTCGTACTCGTCTTCCTGTGAGCGGTAGTTTATGGGGTACCTCGTACTCATCTTCCTGTGAGCGGTAGTTTATGGGGTACCTCGTACTCATCTTCCTGTGAGCGGTAGTTTATGGGGTACCTCGTACTCATCTTCCTGTGAGCGGTAGTTTATGGGGTACCTCGTACTCGTCTTCCTGTGAGCGGTAGTTTATGGGGTACCTCGTACTCATCTTCCTGTGAGCGGTAGTTTATGGGGTACCTCGTACTCATCTTCCTGTGAGCGGTAGTTTATGGGGTACCTCGTACTCATCATCCTGTGAGCGGTAGTTTATTGTGCCCTTCATATTCATCCTCTGAGCAGTAGCGCAAAATGGCTTACAGAAAACATAAATGATCTCTATCAGACCACAGCTATATTATACATCCCATTCACTAGACTTGCGTGTAGACGCTCCCCCACACACACGCACACGCAACTCTCTCACGATTCGCGTGCATAAATATATATTTGGCGGTCACGAAGTGTCGTCTATTTAATGCTGTGTGGTGTGTGGCGTGTGGCTCAGAGGTTACAGTGTCACAAAATGAGTTCGCGTTCAGAACCCCGACTATATTTAAAATTAAGCTGAGACATGTATATTTGTAGTGAACTAGTCACCGTTAATGTTAATTTGCATATCATGCATCCCCACAGCCACCCAACGTGCGGAGGTGGAGAAAGTTTGACCGGCGCACCCACTACCCACCCAGCCCGTCCTCCTAAGGTCAAGAAATTGTCGTACTAAAGTGCCCTAATCCTTTACATGCCTGAGGACCCAAAACAAAATACCGGGACAGTGGCTTGCGAAATTGAATATTTCGCGGTCAATTATGTACCATTTTCCAGTACGTCAATTATATACGCGGTCGAAGATATAGCATTTTGTTGTACGACGATTTTTGGCCTTAGAGTATACGTCAAAATGCGGTGTTCTATTGGGAGGACGGATTGGTGAGACGCGCGCACACATCCCCAGGATGCAGGCTACCGCAGCTAACTTCCTGGTCCCAATTTATTGCTAGGTGAAAAGATGTATCAAGAAGAGGAAACTATGTAATTGTTTCCGTCTCGGCCAAGAATCGAACCCGGGCCCCTGGACTGAATCGTGGACGCTGACCACCACTCGGCCGCAATACCCTGTGTGTGTGTGTGTGTGTGTGTGTGTGTGTGTGTGTGTGTGTGTGTGTGTGTGTGTGTATGTGTGTGTGTGTGTGTGTGTGTGTGTGTGTGTGTGTGTTATATTTACAATTCACATCAGCTGATGTCGACCCGGCATTCCTTAGGGCCTAGTTTCTCTGGTGACTTAGTTCATTGTGACGCCTGCACCCATCCTGTGAGCGGTGGTGGACTGAATACAAAAGTGCAGTACAGCCACCGTATCCGCATAGCTAAATAATTGACATCATTGATGAAACAGGTACAGTGTGTTAGTATATACATAAATAGTTTACAGTCAGGCGTAGCTAGCTTACTAGAGCCTCATACCATTATGCAACCATCCAGCGGATTACAGCTAGAATACAGTGGTATATAACGGGTTTAAACGCCTGCCATTTCTTGAGCATTTATGGTAGTTTTATCTGAATTCATGTATATGCATTCATTCGGTTACATAGTGCCTCCTCTGCGGAGCAGGTTCAACGGAACAAAGTAAGCCTCCAATAAGTTCAGTAGAACTTCGGTTTCAACTCCTTTTTTACCATGTCGTAGCTCAGTCGATTAAGGCAGCGTCTGGGATGCTCTCGGACACAGGTTCGAATCCTCGTCACGGCCCTTGTGGATTTGTTCAGGTTCAACGGGTCGCTCTTACCCACACGGGAACAACGCCCGCTACTGCCCCGAATGCAAATATACCAGGATGCGGGGGCAAACGGGAGTCCCTCTAATATGAATACGTGAATACTTTTGCTGATAAAATTTGCATTAGTTCAGAGCTACATCAGCAGGTGAGGAGGAGAGTATAGCGGGCTACATCTCTTAGGTGTGTATACACTGAGAGTTTACTTGAGTTGTTGACTCTCTTCAGGGCAAGTTTACTTCCTGAGTGGTCAGTAAACTGTTGTGGTGGCCTTAATAACCTTGTAGAGATTGATAGGCTTTTAAGTCCAACAGCAAATCCAGACGGTATTGTCAAACTCCCAGAGGAATTTTTTAAGTCTGCTGATCTTACAGGATTACCCGTAGATATTTGCCTCTTCCTGCATAGTTCTAGATGGAATAGCTAGGACAACATTCACATTGTTTCAGATTCAAATTTCCTGATGTTCTCACTGTATCTTGGCCCTCGGGTGGTTCAAAGGAAGTCCAAGGGTGGTAATCAATGCCCTGTTTAAGATCAAAATGCTTTGGCTAACTCGCCATTTATATCACACGACCGCGACTTGGGACCAGTTTTAGCAAAAATCCTTTAGTTTAGTTGTGACCACATGACCAGTTGGTCAAGTTACTGGCACAGGTAATACGAGGCTTCACCATCAGGTCTCGCGTTGATAGTTTGGTCGTGATCGCCAATACATACCTTCAGGCTTCGGTATATTGATTAGAATATATAAACATAAAGCCTCAAGAATATATAAACATAAAGGTAAAGCTTGTTTTGCTGCGTATATACTTTACTGTTGAGTTTATGTAAATCTAAACACTGAAGTTACAGTATAATGGCAGGTTAGAAATTAAGGTAAACTGTGGCTCTAATTTTCCTGAAAATTAGCTTTAAATATTATATTTAAAACTAATTAACTAATCTTTTAGTATGAGATAATAACCCCCTTCAGTCACCGCGTCTGTTCCTCCCACCCCCTCCCCACTATTGTGACTCACACGGCCCACTCACCCACTCCATCCTCTCTGTACCAGGTACATCATCCCGCTATTTACCGCACGCACACGACCATGACGCAGATGTGGGCGGCGCTGGTGGCGGTGGCAGGACTCTGGACCCTGGTCACTGCCCACAAGATAG
Source organism: Procambarus clarkii (assembly GCF_040958095.1). NCBI lineage: Eukaryota > Metazoa > Arthropoda > Malacostraca > Decapoda > Cambaridae > Procambarus > Procambarus clarkii. Next base: position 28,166,281 of record NC_091184.1, on the reverse strand, counting down.
AGCTTGGACGGTGTAAGTCACTACCGGAGGTCCGGAACTTCGACCCAGATAAGGTGAGGACCATTATCACCAACTTAGGTTTGCTACGGCTACTGCAGGTAGATATTTCTTATGTTAATCGTTTGCTTCTTACCCACGAGTGGAGCCATAACAAAGGTACGCATGTCTGTTGCAGTTCGCAGGTGTGTGGTACGTGGTGGAGTCGATGCTGGCCAGCAGCTCGTGCATGGTGCTGGTGTTCAACCGTACGGAGAACGGGTTCACGGTGCAGGACTCCAGGGAGCTCCTCATCGCAAAGACCATCGGGTTAGATCATGTCTGGAGAAGCACTGGCACCGTAGCTGTCTCTAGTAACCACTCTGCTAAGATGACGATGGATATGCCTTGGAGTGAGTATGGAGGATTGTTCTGTGTTTATAGTGGAAATGGAGTGGTTTGTGTTTACAATGGAAATGCAGTGGTCTGTGTTTGCTTGTCTTTGGGGTAGAGTGGTCTGTCCTATCATGGGAGTGGTCTGTTTACTCTGGGAGTGGAGTGGTCTGTTTACTCTGGGAGTGGAGTGGTCTGTTTACTCTGGGAGTGGAGTGGTCTGTGTTAGCTTTTGGAGTGGAGTGGTTGGTATACCATGGGAGTGGTATAGTCTGTCTTTATCATGACGGTGGTCTGTGTTTCTCATGCAACTGGAATGAGTGTGGGAGAAGATGTAGTGGCCTGTTTACCATGGGAGTGAAGTGTCAGTGGTGAGCATGGAGTATGGAAAAGAATGAAGTGGTTATGGAGTGGGTCTGGATTATTTAATGCCTGTGGTGAGAGAGTGCATATGGTGTCATGGCTGTGAGAATCATTACTGGAAAATATAAGCAAAACATATCGACAGTTTCAGAGAACCCAGCTACCAGATTGAACCCTATTCTCTCTAATTGTGATAATCTCTGTTGCTTCTTTAAGAACTGAAAAGCCACACGCCCGGACCTTCTTTTTGGGGTTTACTTGGGTGGTAATAATAGGTCCAGAGTGAAGGAAGATGGAGAGAGAGAGAGAGAGAGAGAGAGAGAGAGAGAGAGAGAGAGAGAGAGAGAGAGAGAGAGGATAATGGTGTTTTGTACTTGTCAGAAAGTGACTTTTTCATATATTTACAGTAATTATTTTCTTAGTAACAAATGCACGTTCTTATATCAAGCAGAGCTCAGGTTCTGTTTTCTACCAGTGTAAGTCTTAATATTTGGCTGTGCATGACTTAGAAGTCTAGCCGTGCATATCGTGGCATGTGGTCCATATCCTGTACTGCCGTTCACAACTCATATCTTTACTATTCCTTCCCACCAGCTCCAAGATTCCTCACCACCTACCTGACGGTGGTGGACACTGACTACACTCAGTTCGCTGTCCTCTACGAGTGTACCACCATGCTCCTCGTCCGACGCTACACTGTCCGCATCTTGGGTCGCCAACCTACACTGGACGATGCTCTTATTGATCAGGTAGGTTTACTCAACTGTGCTTGCGGGGTTGAGCTCTGGCTTACTGGTCCCGCCTCTCGACTATCATCAACTGATGTACAGATTCCTGAGCCTACTGGGCTCTATCATATCTACATTTGAAACTGTGTATGGAGTTTGTGTGTGTACTCACCTAATTGTGAGTACAATTAGGTGAGTGCACACACACACACACACACCATCTGTACATCAGTTGATTGACAGTTGAGAGACGGGACCAAAGAGCCGAAGCTCACTGGTGTGTGTGTGTGTGTGTGTGTGTGTGTGTACTCACCTTGAGAGTCCGCAAAAGAGAATTTACCTACTTTTTTCAGGCACCTTTATTTTCTGAAGTTGAATTTATACCATTTTGTTAGGTTAGGTTACTCAGTGCCACGTTCAGAACCAGTTAGATTACTCAGTGCTACGTACAGAGAACCTACTGAACTGAACGCATCATATTTTACACATTGGCAGTAACAGGATTATGATTTTAGTTGCATTGAAATCTCTTAAGATAGACTGCACCTGGAGTGACACGTGACATTATAGCTGCATTTTAGAGTGTGCACGGTGAACTCTGGTTGACACTACAATTGTTATGTTTATGCTTAGTTATTACAGAAAACAATGAGAGCGTCTAATGACGAATTCCCTTTCAATGGTCAATGATAATTTCCTTCAGAAACGCTATTTAAAGTTACGGTCTCGTCATGAAAATGTGACATTTGTGTTAGGCTTTTGATTAGATTTATTTGTGTTTGTCACTTTGTTACTGTTATTAATTATCTGTGACTGCTAAGCTGTTTGAGATTACACCCTTAAGGGTCATCATTGTGACCTGGCTAAAGCCACCCATTCGAAAAAATCTCACCAGGTTTATATATAATTATACAAGATATTTTTTTAAACTAAATAAAAATTACTATCTCCCAAAAACTCAAATGAAATAAGAACGTTAGTCCCAGGAATTTATGAGGAGTCATGCTTCCCCATAACACTGACCATTCAGCTTACTAGCCGTCATCATGTTATAAATGAGAAGTACTTTACACACGAATATAACTTATTAGGTTTGCTATATATATATATATATATATATATATATATATATATATATATATATATATATATATATATATCTGATTAGGTTTGCTATATATATAATAGCAAACCTAATCAGTTATATTCATGTGTAAAGTACTTCTCATTTATAACATGATGACGGCTAGTAAGCTGAATGGTCAGTGTTATGGGGAAGCATGACTCCTCATAAATTCCTGGGACTAATGTTCTTTTTTCGCAACCCATCCTCGACTCAAGTCCATTACATCCAGCGGTCAACCCCACAGACGCATTCAAAAATGTTTACATGCTGTTCATTCAAAATGGGATTTTTGTCAAATATAAATTAATATTATAATATCATATTGTGCATATATAAGCATAGGTTAGGTTAGGTGTTTAGGTTCTGGTGGCAATTATTTGTATTTGTAGTACGTGGGCGAAGCATTTATAACGTTGTGGTTCGAACAGAATTCGTCAGTGAAGCATTTGTTGCGGAAGTGTTCGAACGAAATCAGTTGTGAGTCGTGTGTAAACCGTTTTTCATTCATAAACAGCTGGGGTTTGGCGGGTGCATGGAATCACTTTTTGGTCTTTGGAGGACGGGCTGGACTTACAACTAACGACGCTCGAGCTTCATTCAGTGTTTCACTTCCCCTGTTCGAAGCATGCTTCATAAAATGAAGCCGAACTTAACTTGGGTCTGTGCTAAACAGACAAACAAAATATATAAGAATATTAATGTGTATTTTATATATTTCATTATACCATTTACGAAATATTACAAATATTCCTTCGTGAACGGCCGCTGCATGGAATGATTTTTTCCTTTTTAGATGGCTAAGATATTACAAACTTCCGATTAATTATTACCCTTGTATTATTTATTTAGTTTTGGAAAAATATTTAAATATAGAAATATCACCATTTTGCTTTTAACTGAAAGGAACTTATAAAACTGACTGAAACTCTCCGAACACAGAAATAATTGGAACATTTAAGTGATCTTGCCAATCGAATTATTGTTGCCATGTTAACCTTGTTTTCTCTGTGTTTACAGTGGAAGGCAAAGTTGAAGGAGATGGAAATTAACCCCAGTTCTTTCAACAAAATTAACCATAACAACTGCAATAGGAAAGGTCAGGCCGATTTCGACATCAACGTCAGTGACAGCACCATTGGATTCAGCGAGTCTAACAACGGTACATTTGGAGACAGCGAACTGGACTATAGCGCCTTTGGAGGGAGCGGAGCTGAGAACATTACCAGCGATGTCACTGAGGCCAACAACGAGCTGGACAATGAGATTTAGAAACATGGTCTTGGTTCCGTAGTGGCAGTTGGAAGGTGTTTAGTGCTAGCCTCATCACCCACTCCTGGATCACGATACATTGGTGGTAGGTGTGATATTTCTCTCCATAAGCTAGGTTATAGTATCATATGGTGTGGAATTTGTGAATAGGCTGTTATGGGCATTATTCCTATAAATAAAATTAGGAACTGGTGTGTTTTAACACATTATTATACATCCTTGTCAGTTTTTTTTATCACAAAGATTTGTGCTGCATATAATCTTGTTGTTGCTGTTACTGTTCGTATGTTGTTGCTTTGCATACTGTTGCTGTTACTGTTATTACTGTTGTTGGTGATGTTACTGTTACTGCCGCGTTTATAGTTCCCGTTGTTGGGGAAATTTCCTTCCGATAAATTTGTCATCTTTCCTCATTTATAGCGGCTTTGTCTGCATTTATTAAACAGTTTATGAACTCGTAAGCGCTACGAGGTTATTTGTAACAATAATAACCTTGGAATGTGAAGTTTCTAAGCTCGTAAACTGTTTAAACATAACCGCCAGGATTGAGGGAAGATATACCGGTTTCGTAAGGGGTTGTGCGAATGGTTGATAAATCTTGGACTTTGGCTTATCGAGGTTTCTCTAGACAAGAGGTATTCTACCTTTCCCCTCCCCGTAACCTTGACTAGTGTCAACTTGGTACTGTATCTATGTAGTGATGACTAAACAAATATGCAGAACAACATTCAGCTGTAAATAGCTTCAATAAATGGATAACTGCATAAGCATTTAAGTCTGTTTACATATAAGCAAACAGCAGTTGAAAAGAAAGTTATTGAACAATTTCACATTCTTGGCGTGCGGTCGAGTATTAAGTGCAAGACATATACTGGATTTTAGATATATCAAAAACATTTACCGCTCCAATCTGTGAAACAAACAGCAGCCTGTTAGACCAAGCTCCTGGCCCCTGGCCTTCCGTGGGGAGTAGAACAACTCTCAGAACCCCATCACACAGGTACCGAGTGATAGAGTATGTGTAGCACCTGGATTTTCTATAAATGCATTTCCTAAATAGCGGACGGGTAGGTTTATCGAGGCCCCCCCATAGGCCAAATTCTGATGACCTTCTCCACGATATGTAACAGCTGAGTAACGTCCAGGTATCTCTAGTTGTTGACAAGTGAACAGAGACATCAGGTGTAAAGAAACGTTATCCAGATGCGTCTGTTTTGATTTGGGCCTAACGCCTATCAATTTATGGAAGGCTATTAATAAGTCAACAGCAATAGCTTACTGACCAACTAGCAAGAATACTTTAGGTGTGAACTAGGCTGGCCACTGAATTTAGTCCAGGAATAAAGTAAATATAAATATTTAGTGTATATATATACACCGAGAAGCAGGTTACACCACTGGTGCAGTCATCTGGAGGATAAACCCTTCGTGTAAACTGCACCTACTATCAAGAAGAAGAAACTACTTGGTATATATACATCCCTGTTTGTTCTGCAAAGTTAAATTGGATTCCTGTGAAGATGATTACTGTGCCAAGGGCCTGGTTGTAGTTATGAATCTTTTATAATACTACTAAGCTAACTGTACTGATTGATATGTTTTTATCAAACATACAATTGATGTTTTTATATATTACAAATTTGAGGTATATATATATGCTTTTTAAATGAAACTTACGAAGCCATAAAGTGTTTGCAACTATACTTCTGTAGCAACTTTTTCATGATGGAGTAGTTTACTATAAAATAATTACGTTTTCTTTCTTAACAAAGAAAATGGCTAAATCGTAAGGGGTAAACTTGCACATAATCCAAATATTCCAGTGCAGATAATAAATTACAATAACGTACGGGGAAAATTAGACACCCAATTCAAATCTAAAAAATAAAATAATTGACGTCCTGGACCATTATCAAGTTCAGTAATGGAAAGAAAGTGTGTTTATAAGGTAAGATCGAGTTGAAAAGAATGATTTACCTGATTTTTTTTTTTTTTAACTTGAGGGCCACTGACACTTGGCCTCGACAAGGACAGGAATCCGGCGGCTTGTCGAAGGTTTCCTCATTTGCATTGATCTTTTTCCAGTTGGATTTTAAAACCTAGCAGAGTTTTGGTATTTGCGGCTTCGGCGGGTAGGCGTTTCCATGGGTTTATGGATGAGATATATATAGATTTTAAGAATTATGTGATTTATGAAAATATATGAATAATTTATACACAAAAAAATATACTAGATATAGACGAAAAACATATGTAAGCCCGACACCATTTAAAAATTAAATTAGTGATAAACATATTTCTTGAAGTTCTGTCTACCTTTGCCAAGCCTAAAAATTTACTTAAAATGGTTACCGCGTTCTTTGCAGGATTGGCGTTTGATCCATGAGTCCAAATGGATACAGCCTTCAATAAGTGTAGTTTAGCCTGAAGCGTAAAGTCTATGTACAAATATTATTTATCTAATATATAATAATATTATTTACCTACAAAAAATATACCTTCACATGATTTCGGAGCTTAGCGTCCCCGCGTCGTCGGCCAGCCTCCTCGTTGCTGAACTGGTCAACCGAGCTGTTGAACGCGGCTGCTTGCAGCCTGACGTATATATATAATTTATATATATATATATAAATATATACATAATATATATAAATGTATAAAATACATACAATATATATGTATGTATATAATAATATAACAACCTGACGTATGACGTAATAATATTTACCTACAAGCTTCTGTCGTGTTTAGATTAACAATTTCCAAGGTTAGAACAAAAACAATGTAGAAAAGTAGGCAGCTATGCCATTGAAACCAAGGAAAAACCTGGCCGAGCAGTTACTAAGCACCAACTCTCCAGCTCAGATAATCAAAACAACGTTATGCATGTCTAGAACAAACTAAGCCAATCTGAAATCATTCCCATGCTAACAATATATAAACATTAATTTTATTTTACATTTTCTAGTGACATAATTTAGCAGAGGTAAAAGGAATCTTCGTATTTTGATCGAAAATAATATTCCTGAGTTCCATCCGGGTCCTAGAGGAGCCCGGCGTCGCCCGAGTGGTCCCCAGCTGTGTTTGTTGATCAAGATTTTTGGATTTGGTGTTCATAGGACAGAGTGACGACACGCGATTGAAAGTAATATTAAAAACAAACATGTGAGCAAGCATAATGCTGTGTTGTGTTGACATACGTAAGCTTAGTGTCTTAGTTTTTATTCAGTGATCGAGTGGTCATCTTGAAATTGGCTTTAAATGTGATATTTTAAACAAGTTTACTGATGTAATGACTCAAAAATTGCAAGGCTCACCTAGTGTGCTCACTTGCTGGACTGTCAACACTCTGGGTGTTCAGGTGAGTTTGTCGTCGCCCCTGTAAAGCTTTCTTCCTCATAAATACAAGCTTGCTTAATTAGACCAAATGTTGTTGCTTTAGATTCAGCTACTAGTGGTCCTTAATCTAACAGATAATTTTAAGTAGGTAAACTATCAGAATTAATAAAAATAACATACATTGCAAGAAAAAGAATGAGATGAGAGAGATTAGTAAGTATATTAAAGCACATTGGTATATTAAAGCTCTGATTACATTGACAGCTTGATTGGTAATTTAAACAAGATTAATTCACACCATACAGCAGATTGACAGCACATATAAGAAGACAGTAATGATCACAATGATAAAAATGTTCAAATTGGGTACATAAAGATTGGGAGATTGGGTAGCAATAGATAGTGTAATTTTAAGCAAAAGATAAAAAACTATGAAGATGAAATTAGGTACTTTTTAGTATTGTTTTTGAATGACGCAAAAGTTGGACAGCTTTTCAATTCAGTAGGGAGTGAGTTCCATAGACTGGGTGCCTTTATTTGCATAGTGTTTACACAGATTAAGGTTGACTCTGGGGATATCAAAGACATATTTATTTCTGGTGTGGTGATAATGGGTCCTATTACATCTGTCCAGGGAGAGTTTCAGAGCAGGATTTGCATTTAAGAACAGGGTTTTGTAAATGTAGTTGACAAGAGATTTTGTGGAGTGAGATTATGTTTAGCATGTTTAGGGAGTTAAACAAGGGGGCTGTGTGTTGTCTGAAAGCAGAATTTATTATTCTAATAGATTTTTGTTGGGTGATGATGGACTTGAGGTGGTTTGCAGTGGTTGAACCCCATGCACAGATACCATAATTAAGATAGGGATAAATTAGTGCATAATATAGAGATGAGAGCAGAGTTAGGTATATAATATCTGATTTTGGAGAGTGTACCAACTGTTTTAGAGACTCTTAGTTATGTGTTGTATGTTGGTACTGAAGTTGAGTCTCTTGTCTAGGAATAGGCCGAGAAACTTTCCATCATTTTTATTGCTAATGTTTACATTGCCTATCTGAAGCTGAATTGCATTTGTAGATTTGCTTCCAAGTAAGATGTAGTAGGTCATTTCTATGTTAAGTGTTAGTTTGTTGGTTGACATCCATAAGTGGACTTTTTTTTAGTTCATTATTAACATTATTTAGTGTGTGTGGGTTGGGGTTAGAGTAGAAGAGGGTAGTATCATCAGCAAACAAAATAGGTTTCAGAATGTTAGAGACATTAGGCAGATCATTGATGTATATAAGAAATAGGAGAGGTCCCAAAATGCTGCCCTGTGGCACTCCAACTGCTATTGGTAAAGTGGGAGAGGTTATATTATTGATGGCTACACATTGGTGTCTATCACTAAGATAGGATTGGATATAGTCCAGTGTATGGCCTCGGATTCCATAATGATGGAGTTTACGTAAGAGGTAATTGTGATTAACAGTATCAAAGGCCTTTCTCAGGTCAATGAAGAGTCCAATCGGAAACTCATTTTTGTGACTCATGACTCATCACTCATGAGTCGCCTGAAGGGTGTGGGCCTGTACCCCCTGTGGATGAGGCTGATGTTTTTCCGGATCGTGTGTTGCCCGGTGACTTGCGGCCGGCCGTGGGCTCTACTGGGATGCCTCCTGCTGGGGCCGACAGTTCGGATGATCAGAGGCCTCTGTCCAAGCGTTCCCGGAGGGCTAGGAGTGTGTCGCCCCCTCGTGGGTGGGCTGCTGAGTGTGAAGTTGTGGAGGATGATGTGACGGAGGGGCCTGTGTGGCCTGCTGCTGGTGCCTCCCCTCCTTGGGAGGTTGCCCCTGGTGAGCATGACCTCGTGGTGGTCCTCACGAAACCTGTGCGCCGGCAGGCCTCTGATCCTGTGTCCAGTGGTAGAGGCCCTGGCAAATGTGCATTCCCTGTGGTTCCCCCTGGAGTGAAGAACCGTGTGACTATCAGTACGGACCTCAGTGGCTACCCTTGTCCGTCCCCTGATGCTCGTACCCCTCATGCTGCGCCCCTCCCTGTGGTATCGGCCAATGGAGTCCCGCTCGATGCGTCGCAGACTTTGGAACTTACTGTGGATTGTCGGGTGTATCCGGCGCCGTGGTGCCCCTATACTATTTGGGTGCCAAGGGTGAAGTGTTTTGTTTATGGGGTGCCGGAGCTGATGCCTCGGCCTTGTGCGTCGCCTGGTAGACCGGTGTCTGATGATGTCAAGCCCGTTTGGGAGGCGTACTGCTTGCGGTTTCCGAAAAGGGAGTTTCCCGATAAATATGCGTAGTTTTGTGCTTGCATTATATGCTCCCGGAACGATTATAACTTATTGTATTGTCTGCTTTGTGGTTGTTTTGTTTGCCTAGTTTAGACCTTTGTGTACATTTTGTGTTTTGTTCATACTGTAATGTGTGTTCCGTGTGTTAGCCTGTTATCTTCTGTGTTGTGTTTCTAATGGTGTTCTGTGTGTGTGTGTGCTTCTGGTGTTTTTTTTTTTTTTACCGGGTCCTGCGTGTTCCGGTATTTTTTTCATGTCTGGGTTGTGGTTGCCGTTTGTTTCACTGTTCCTGTGTGTTCCGGTCGACCGATCGCGTGTTTCTGTACTGTGTGTGTGCCGGGTGTTCCGTGGGTTGTGTGTGTATTTAAATTTTTTACTTTGTATCTTTGCTTCTGAATGTTTATTTCTCGCCATTGTGTGGTTTTTAATGTATGTAACTTGGCGCGCCTCATCTGGGTTGTGCAGTTTATTGTTGTGTTTTCTACTGTATTTGGCTTGTTTCATGGGTTCTCATTTACGTTTTGCACTGTAAATTGTCCACTGTGTTTTTATTGTTCACGTATGTTCAACTTTTGGTGTGTCATCTGTATTGTATTTCTGTGTTGCTTGCATGTCATATGGTGTCATGTTGTTGGGTGGTGTGTGCTGGTGTAAGGGTTTTCTTTTGGTGCTTCGGTGCCTTAATGTTGTAATGCTTTCCTTGTCATGTATTTGTTTTATAAATAAAAATAAAAAAGTACATTTGCTCTCTCTGGTGGCCAGGCCCTCACTTCTAGGTTGTGAATTAGTGGTGCCTGAGAATAGAAGGGGGGGAGGGAGTTCGTGAAATAGCAGCACTTGTGTGTGTGGGGGGAGGGGGGGGGGTGGAGTTAAGAATCGGCAGCACATTGGGGTTAAGGCAGGGGTGAACTATCCCCTCTAGCTGTTCACTCCCACTCCCGTGTTAATAATAAAGTAGCATTTGTTAAAACTGAAATAGTTACAGTATTCATTCATTATTAACATCCTATTTCCTAATTATTCTGAAGTGGGCAGGAAGCAGGCTGGAGGGAAAAGGGTGGACATTGCAGATTGGTTTGGTGTTGGGCTTGAGGCAACCATAACTGCTTAGAGACCAACCAGTAAGAATAATTGTTCCAATCGTGGTCCGAGACTAATGTATACACACTCACTCGTTGGAGTACTCGTTCACGGTCCGTGTAGTCCATGAAACAATGAGGTATTGATGATGCGTATTGAAAGTGTTACTGATGCTTTCAATACCTCAATACAATGAGGTATTGAAAGTGTTACTGATGCTTTGAGTAGGGAATATTTTGAGTGGGGAGATGGTTCTCAGCCCATCACTCTTTCCTCGTACTCTCTGACTCGTCTATAATGGAGGAGGAAGACAATGACCGTCTTCATTAATGGTAGTTTTAAATGCACAATGCAAATAAAATCGTACATATTTTATAGGGCAATTAAATTGAGATCAGTAGTATATTTCACTAGCTCATTCGCTTTAGTAATGCTGTACTAGGCTTGCCGTTCCCCCAAAGAGGTGCTGTACTAGGCTTGCCGTTCCCCAAAGAGGTGCTGTACTAGGCTTGCCGTTCCCCAAAGAGGTGCTGTATTAGGCTTGCCGTTCCCCAAAGAGGAGCTGTATTAGGCTTGCCGTTCCCCAAAGAGGAGCTGTATTAGGCTTGCCGTTCCCCAAAGAGGTGCTGTATTAGGCTTGCCGTTCCCCAAAGAGGTGCTGTATTAGGCTTGCCGTTCCCCAAAGAGGTGCTGTATTAGGCTTGCCGTTCCCCAAAGAGGTGCTGTATTAGGCTTGCCGTTCCCCAAAGAGGTGCTGTATTAGGCTTGCCGTTCCCCAAAGAGGTGCTGTATTAGGCTTGCCGTTCCCCCAAAGAGGTGCTGTACTAGGCTTGCCGCTCCCTACCTACGTGCTTTGCGCCCCCCAACTAAGACTCTCCAATTCTCCCAACATTTATTCCCAGCTGTCATCCTTGCAGACAGGCAAACACGAAAATAAACAGACAGACGAGCGTACAAACAGGTGTAATGCCGGAGAGACAGACAGGTGAAGGGAAGTTCTGTGCCCGTGACGATGGGAAGGTATATCATGGCCCCTCCGACTCTTCGCAGTTTTATTAACATTTATAAAAAATCGGCTTGGCGTAATTTACTTTCCATTGTTGATGGTCGTCTGTCTGGGTTTTGTTGTTTGCGTGAGGAGGCGTCAGTCGTCCCGCCCGCCATTTATGGCGGGAATGTTATCGCGCATATGGAAAATATATTATCTGGTAGAGGAAAATAGTTTAACAATTGGTAACAAAATAATTCAACGTATTTAAACGTTAAACCTTTTTAACTAATATTTAACAATGGAAATAATTTAGCAAACCATAATGAAATCATCATAATGTTTTGTATGGGATACAAAACACGAATGTACCATAATATTAATCTTGAAACAGTATCTGCTCGGCGAGCAAACGGAATCTTCAGAAATAAGAGGGTTGACTATATAGTAACGAGTATCAACGTCTTTCCTTATACAGTGTGTGTGTGAAATTCGTTGGCCTTCATGTATTATTTTCGACCACCTGACGCGATCCATTTGCGTTCTTATGATGCTTGGCTACTGACGACGGTTTATAGGCTGCTTCAAGAATGAGCCTCCATCTTAGTCATTGTTTCGACGTGTGAGGCAGTTACAGGCCCCCCGCCGGAGGTTCCGTGTCCCGGGGCCTCTTCCTGAAGTGCTGTGTCTGGGGGGCCCTCCCTGAAATGCTGTGTCCCGGGGCCCCTTCCTGAAGTGCTGTGTCCGGGGGCCCCTCTCCCTTAAGTGCTTTGTCTTTGTTGCAAACACGTCACTTCTGCGGTGTCTACTTCTCGTTTATTTGATGTTCTCATTATCCATCTTCATGTTGACCAAGCTACACGCTAGAAGATGAAAAGACGACGACGTTACATCTAATTCTTCAGCCACGTTATTGTGACTCCTCGTCTGCATCCATCTTCATCTTCTCAATCATTGCCCAACTTATCTCCTTCTCGTCTATCTTTTTTTTTATCCATCTTCCCCCTCCACTTTCCATTTGTTCTTTTCCAAATGTTTCTATCTGTAGCTACGCCAAGTTGCGCCAAGCTTGGCACAGCCTTGCCACACTCCACTAGTACTGTTTTAATGGAACTGACCTTAATCATGATGTATGAATGGTCTTGGCTGAAGGGTATGCGAATCTGGTCCTTAATGCTGCTGTTTCTGACCACCCCTCGACTTGCTTATTGAGGAAGCTGGATGTTTACCTTGGTAAACGAGGGCAGACGCTGCTCAATCTTATATGTGCTCATTCTCTCTTTTTCTCTCATTCTCTCTTTTTCTCTCATTCTCTCTCTCTCTTCTCTCTCTCTCTTCTCTCTCTCTCTTCTCTCTCTCTCTTCTCTCTCTCTCTTCTCTCTCTCTCTTCTCTCTCTCTCTTCTCTCTCTCTCTTCTCTCTCTCTCTTCTCTCTCTCTCTCTCTCTCTCTCTCTCTCTCTCTCTCTCTCTCTCTCTCTCTCTCTCTCTCTCTCTCTCTCTCTCTCTCTCTCTCTCTCTCTCTCCTCTCTCTCCTCTCTCTCTCTCTCTCTCTCTCTCTCTCTCTCTCTCTCTCTCTCTCTCTCTCTCTCTCTCTCTCTCTCTCTCCTCTCTCTCCTCTCTCTCTCTCTCTCTCTCTCTCTCTCTCTCTCTCTCTCTCTCTCTCTCTCTCTCTCTCTCTCTCTCTCTCTCTCTCTCTCTCTCTCTCTCACACACACACACACACACACACACACACACACACACACACACACACACACACACACACACAAACTACTCGTAAATTAGGTAGCAATTGAGATAGTTGATACAAGGGTGTGTTGAAGTAAAGTAATTGCTTGTGGAAAATTTGGTGGCGAGTGTGTTGATTCTTAGATAAGTGTTTGAGTGCTGGCTTCTGCCTTCACGATCCTTGGGCCACTGGGGAGAGCTGCCTGGTGTCTTGGGGAGGCGCTCACGAGGCTCCCAGCCACAACAAAAACCACCAACCACCACCACCCACAACAATAACCATCAACCACCACCATTCTCTTCTTTTTTCATCACAATCCACACTCCCTCCTCCCCTGGGGTTGAGCTCCTTGTATAGCCATCAATCCCTGCCGGTCTCGGACACAGCGAACTGTGACTGTTGGCGGATACAAGACAGACGGATTTTAAGACCAGCCCAGCCTAGTCTAGCTGAACCCAACCCAACCAAGCCTAACACAGCCTCACATTCTCTCTCATTTGCGCGTCCTCTCAAGTTCTCACCTTACAATATATTTTAAGTTTTAACAAAAACACAACGAGCTTTGTAGAATCGTTTTGGCACGGGATTAGGAAGAGTGGAATGGGACACATACACTAGAGTATTACATCTTTGACTGGAAAAAATGTAGTCATTTTGAGATAACTCTAAACTCACGTTGCACGAAACCATGTTTTGATCAGACGCTGATCATCTTGGGGAAGGTGTCTGGCCAGAGTGGTTGAAGAATGAGAGACGTTTGGGGTAATGATCCTTAAATAAAGCCACTGATCACTTATGGGAACATGAGTGAGTGTCCATTGATTAAGGTTGCCATGTTTGCTTTTGCAACACCGACACGCTTGTTGAACTGAACATTATATGAAAGTTGGGGGTGGCGAGGGGTGGGGGGTGATCTGCAGGGTGTATGGGGTGGGGGGTGATCTGCAGGGTGTATGGGGTGGGGGGTGATCTGCAGGGTGTATGGGGTGGGGGGTGATCTGCAGGGTGTATGGGGTGGGGGGTGATCTGCAGGGTGTATGGGGTGGGGGGTGATCTGCAGGGTGTATGGGGTGGGGGGTGATCTGCAGGGTGTATGGGGTGGGGGGTGATCTGCAGGGTGTATGGGGTGGGGTGTGATGGTGAAGTGGTGTCGGAATGGAATGTGTGGTGTGTGTGGGAAAGAGGGGGGGTGTAAGATAGATAATTATGGGGACATAGCACTATGCCAAAGAGAAAATCAGTAGGAGGCGTGAGCAGGATTCCTAGTCATGAAGGTGTGTGTGTGGGGGGGGGGAGTGGTGGAGGTTTGTTGAAGGCTGGGGGGTGTGTTTTGAGGTTAAGGGGGAGTGACGGAGGTGTGTGAGGGCAGGGAGGTGTGTGTGTGTGGGTTGGGGGGGGGGGTGTTAGGGGGGGCACCTCGTCAGTGGGCCGTGTGATGTGGACTTGATGACCTTACCTGACGCTCGGTGACCGGTAGTTGGCTACGGCCACCACCATGTGTACAGACAGGCACATACACACGCAGGACATCTATACATGGCCACATACCCATTTGCGCTCTTGCACACAATTGTTCACAATCACACTGAAACTGATTATATTCTTTTGGTGGTGGGCTTCAGGCCTACCAACTTCTGAAAGGGTTATTGCAACCTCAACAATAGTTTACTGACCAAATAGCAAATATACCTAAGTCCATAGTCCAGGGCTAAGGTAAAACTGTGTGGACATACTGGGAAACTGACGTGTGTATGTTAACAAACCCCGAGTAGTACTGATGACTGTGATGGGAGGAGGGACACTAATGGCAGTAGCCTTTGTAGCTACGCCAGACGTGTTTTGATTACCGTAATCAAAACAAAATATAAAAACCATTCGCGCCACACCCCTTATCACGTGTGTGGCCTCTGCTCTTCCCTGTCCGCCCGGCCACTGGATTTGATTGGCCAATATGTCCCTTTCT
Organism: Procambarus clarkii; assembly: GCF_040958095.1. Taxonomy (NCBI): domain Eukaryota; kingdom Metazoa; phylum Arthropoda; class Malacostraca; order Decapoda; family Cambaridae; genus Procambarus; species Procambarus clarkii. The sequence goes on along the minus strand of NC_091184.1, from coordinate 28,151,040 downwards.
TTATGTGCGCCAAACCATTGGACAAATAACTCCCTTTGAGGCCCTCACTGTCAGGCAAATAGGTCGAATATAGCACCTGTAAAAGCCCTTCCCTTCTCCCCTGCTCCTTGTCAATGGTCTGAGAGGCTCAAGGCCTTTGTTATCGTCCAGTCAGCTGTGAATGCCATCAAGTGGTGTTTGGGTGATCAGCTGTTGAGACCGGACTGCCAGGCGCCGGGCTCCCGAGGGGCGAGACTCCTACGCTAATCTGAGGGGTTTTGTCCTTACTGTCTGTCTTGCAAGGAGACGCTCTATTCCCAGCCTAATTCGGGTCCTGGGATTTTTATCTCGTATTGGGTGGGAGTAAGGGGACAGTGTTCAGGGATTTGTGACAATCGTTGTTAATTTGTTATGGTTTTTCAATGTACAATTTGTATACATACCTGGTTATTTGTAGCTGAAGACACAGATATACAAATAAACTCGCTTCAGAGCGCAGTAAACAAGAGATCAAGTTATAGGGACATATAGGGACGCGTGATCCTGTGGTCCCGGGTTCGATTCCCGGCGCCGGCGAGAAACAATGGGCAGTTTCTTTCACCCTGATGCACCTGTTACCTAGAAGTAAATAGGTACCAGGGAGTTAGTCAGCTGTTACGGGATGTTTCCTAGGTGTGTGTGTGCGTGTGGAAACAAAATAGAAGTTAGTAACAGTTGATTAACAGTTAAGAGGCGGGCCGAAAGAGCATCAACTCCCGCAAGCACAACTAGGTGAATACAACTAGTTGAATACACATACTCTCTCTCTCTCTCTCTCTCTCTCTCTCTCTCTCTCTCTCTCTCTCTCTCTCTCTCTCTCTCTCTCTCTCTCTCTCTCTCTCTCTCTCTCTCTCTCTCTCTGTCTCTCTCTCTCTCTCTGTCTCTCTCTCTCTCTCTCTCTCTCTCTCTCTCTCTCTCTCTCTCTCTCTCTCTGTCTCTGTCTCTGTCTCTGTCTCTGTCTCTCTCTCTCTGTCTCTCTCTCTCTCTCTCTCTCTGTCTCTCTCTCTGTCTCTCTCTCTCTCTCTCTCTCTCTCTCTCTCTCTCTCTCTCTCTCTCTCTCTCTCTCTCTCTCTCTCTCTCTCTCTCTCTCTCTCTCTCTCTCTGTCTCTCTCTCTGTCTCTCTCTCTCTCTCTCTCTCTCTCTCTCTCTCTCTCTCTCTCTCTCTCTCTCTCTCTCTCTCTCTCTCTCTCTCTCTCTCTCTCTCTCTGTCTCTCTCTCTGTCTCTCTCTCTGTCTCTCTCTCTCTCTCTCTCTCTCTCTCTCTCTCTCTCTCTCTCTCTCTCTCTCTCTCTCTCTCTCTCTCTCTCTCTCTCTCTCTCTCTCTCTCTCTCTTTTTCTTTCTCTCTCTCTTTCTCTCTCTCTTTCTCTCTCTTTCTTTCTTTCTTTCTTTCTTTCTTTCTTTCTTTCTTTCTTTCTTTCTTTCTTTCTTTCTTTCTTTCTTTCTTTCTTTCTTTCTTTCTTTCTTTCTTTTCCTTCCTTCCTTCCTTCCTTCCTCCCTCCCTCCCTCCCTCCCCATGCACAATCGCACATACTGCCATCATGCTTGATACCCTCTCTCCTCCCACCGGCCCTCTTCCACGTACCTTCCTTAAACTCCTGCCCTGGACCTTATAAACTTCCTACATGCTTCCCTTGTCACCCTAGATATATCATCTCCTCCCCACCTCCCTCCCACCCACACGAGACACATCAAACCTGTCTGTTATGGTCATCACAGGGCGAGGTTGGGTTATTCAGCGCCCTGATTTATGGGGGCCGCATCCTGAGTGGAATTAAGTGTTAAGTGAAGAGTTTAATATTGAGGGGGAAGAGGGGGGAGGGGAAGATAAGTGAGAGAGAAGGTTGTCTAGAGGTGGGGGGGGGGTAGGATCCGAGATTAAGGGGGGGAGAATCTAGAGCATTGGTTCTCAAACTAGGGATTATGGTCCTCTTGGGGAACCTCTTTTGCAGTGTGTAAGGGGTCAAGTTGAATCGGTTACAGGTTATGATACTAGAGGTTATGATACCTCTACAGGCTATGATACCTCTACAGGCTATGATACCTCTACAGGCTATGATACCTCTACAGGCTATGATACCTCTACAGGCTATGATACCTCTACAGGCTATGTTTTTCCTCTGACGTCATTTCCGGCTAAGGATTGGACTTCAAAATTCCCTACGTAAACAGGACTTGTTACTGCTACTTTCACTTTCCTTTTTTTTCTGCATATTTTCCGCTTCGATGTCATTGGTGTTAATATTTTGAAGTCCTCTCAGAATATTTTTAATTTAGTATTTCCACCGTGGAACAAAACCCAAGTGTTTAGTTGAATCATTCTTATTAGAGGTAATAGAGGACTAGAGTTGTTGGGGGGGGGGTTACCCGGTAGCTCCCGGGTCGCTCTCCCCCCCCCCCCCCCCCCCTCCCGACCGTCCAAGTGGTTTGGCACCACTCCTTCCCTCCCCCGTCCCATCCCAAAATCCTTATCCTGACCCCTTCCCAGTGCTATATAGTCGTAATGACTTGGCGCTTTCCCCCTGATAGTTCCCTCCCCTCCCCCCCCCCTCCCCTCCATCATTCTTCCCTCTCTTCCACCTCGATATTGATGTTGCTGATACCGACATAACATGATTGTTGCCATACCATTACCTATATTTAAAAATAATTGTTACTCTAATTTAGATTAATGTAATTTTTTGGGACACATTTGCAACCCGTCCTCCTAATAGAGCGTCGCATTTAACCGATTATGTGCCTCTGTAACCCTTTACACCACCGCCTACGGGATGGGTATGGGGTGCATAAGAAAGAATTGCATTTTGACGTATAACTCTAAGGCCAAAAAATCGTCGTACTAGAAAATGATAGCGGCTCGCGAAATTGACATACTGTCCCGTTTTCTGTTTTGGTTTTCCTCTGGAGGGGTTAGGATAAGGGCATTTTAGACGTTGAGAAATCTTAAGGAGGACAGACTGCATTATATCTGCATTCACTGTTGCTTAGGGACACATTACACCTCCACTCACAGCTGCTAGTACCAATGTGTGAACATTTCGTATATTTTAAGTAAAACTTATATCTGTTGAAGAGGAAATGTATAAGTTTATCTCTCAGAATGTTTGGTAATATGTTTATTGTTTGTGAAGTGTGTATATGTATGTATTAACACGATGTACTGAATGGGGTGAGAATAGCTTGAGCTACCTCATCCCTTTGTGTGTATTTTACCTTAATAAACTTATTTCAATTTCAATATTGAAGAGGGAACGTCTGGACAACCCCAGCCACCAGGTCCTTTGTATGTTACTTGGTACAAAGCATCTAGTTAAAGTACGTTTCTTGAGACAAGAAAAAATACATCTCAAAGGGATAGAGTAGCTTAGGCTATTTCTACAAACCATCTAGTCCCATTTTTTTTTAGTTCAGACCAAGAAAAACTGGCATTTTGTTAATGTTCTTTAAAGCCTCGCAATATGTTATGTTTGGTGTTGGGTTTAAGACCAACAGCTGGAGGGTTACTAAGGGCCTTCACAAGTGCTTCTTGATCAAGCGGTATGAATACATTAGGCCTGGAAATTGTCCAGGAATGAAATATACTCGGTGAATACACACACCAAAAAAGTCAGATAAGCCTATCAGTGTTTATAAAGTGTACACGGCTTGGTGTTGGGCTTATAGCCTAATGGAGGGCTATTAAGGGATGATAAACGTCTAAATATTCGATGATTTTTAGTATAAAACAAAATGTGAGAAAACGTGTTTAAAAACGCAATATTTTGCGAAATTCTGAGATTTGTAGGCCAAATCACATACCGCGAGAAAACATGAAGTAGTATATTATTATTAGTAATTATATTAGTAACCACAAGTGCCTACTGACCAATCAGCAAGTATACTACAACCCTGAATATGGTCCTGGGGCCAGATTCACGAACCAGTTATGCAAGCACTTACGAACCTGTACATCTTTTCTCAATCTTTGGCAGCTTTGGTTACAATTATTAAACAGTTAATGAGCTCCGAAGCACCAGGAGGCTGTTTATAGCAATAACAACAGTTGATTGGGAAGTTTTTATGCGTGTAAACTGTTTAATAAATGTAACCAAAGCCGTCAAAGATTGAGGAAAGATGTACACGTTCGTAAGTACTTGCGTAACTGCTTCGTGAATCTGGCCCCTGGACTATAGTAAAACTCTCACTGTATATAAACAGTGAGAGTTTTAATTTAATTTATTAAATTAAAAAAAATTATTTTTAGCACTTATATTAAAGAAATTAGATTAATATTAGTATTTTTATTAGAGACTGAAAGCACCGCATGAGACCTCTGGTTTGTAGAAAGCTATCTCTCTCTTCTCTCTTTTCTCTTCTCTCTCTTCTCTCTTTTCTCTCCTCTCTCTTTTCTCTCTCTCTTCTCTCTTCTCTCTCTTTTCCCCAGCAGAGGTACTGTAGTGGCCTCACAATTCGTCTTTATTCATGAGTGGACACTTCACTAGGAGATAAGGATAGTGATAGAGAAGGCGGCCGGTGTAGAGGCTGGTGAAGTATGGGATGCTTGCCCCTGTTGGACGGAACGGGTGGGGGAGGGGGGGGGGACGGATTCGTCGTTGGGGTGGGGGGTTGACGTATTGTGGTGGGGGGGGGGAGGGTTGTGTCGAAGAGTTGGGCACCTAAACTCCGGTTATTTAATATGTCGTAAAATGTCGTCGTTACACTTTCCCAAAGTTAAGAAGTTTGATAAATTTAAGAGGTTCGTATTCAGAGGGCGGTCAGTCGCTCTCGGGCAGTGAGGGTGCGATCCTGTGCTGGTGCCCCATGGCAGCACAGGCACGCACGCACGCGCGCACACAACCAGTTGATTGACAGTTGAGAGGCGGGATCAAAGAGCCAGAGCTCAACCCCCGCAAACACAACTAGGTGAGTCCACACTCGGGGGCTGGTGGCAGAGCGGACAGCACGCTGTACGCGTGATCCTGTGGTCCCGGGTTCGATTCCGGGCGCCGGCGAGAAACAATGGGCAGAGTTTATTTCACCCTGATGCCTCTGTTACCTAACAGTAAATAGGTACCTGGGAGTTAGTCAGCTGTCACCGGCTGCTTCCTGGGGTGTGAGAGGTGTGGAGAAATAAAAATAGTTGTTAGTAACAGTTGATTGACAGTTGAGAGGCGGGCCGAAAGAGCAGAACTCACCCCCCCCCCCGCCGCAAGCACAACTAGGTAAATACACACACACACACACACACACACACACACACACACACACACACACACACACACACACACACACACACACACACACACACACACACACACTGGTGAATACAAATAGGTGAATAAATACACACTGCACGCCCCTCCCCCAAGCAACACTGGAGGACTTTGAGATAACTCAAGATGAAGTACGATGACGGTAGACCCGGTTAAGGTTGTAGGACCAGATAAGATATCACCTTGGATATTAAGAGAAGGAGCGGAAGCTTGTGCTGGCCGCTTACTTTGATACATAAAAAGTCATTGGAAATATGAGAATTGCCAGAGAGTTAAAGGCAATGTAGTGCCAATATAAAGATAACGAGACAGGAGGCATTAAACTACATATCTGTGTCTTTTGCACATCATGTAAGGTGATGGAAAAGATCGTAATTGAGAGAGAGGCTAGCAGAACATCTGGAGGGAAGAGGCTTTATAACTGCGCGATCGGCGACTGAACGGTTGGGTTCAGGAGCTGAAGCTCGCCTTGGCAGCACATATAGTGAGTTCACATAAGTAAATACACCTCGGTTACACAGTGACAGTGAATACCAGCATTATCCTCACTTTAATAAGACTATCAAAATCCTCAGATTAGGCAAAATTGTAATTAATTTTGTCAGTAAAGATGTTAATAATAATAGGTTACACAGGAAGAAGTTGAAGATGAAAACAGACAGAGGGGTTGAGAAAGAGTTTGTGTGATAAGTGTGTTGGGGTGGGGGGGAAGAGGGCGTCACTTAGATCAAATTTATGTTCACTGCACACGCTTTTTCTCCCCCTCTCCCCCACCCCCTTTCTGCATCTTTGCTCCCCTTCCCTGAAGCTCTCCCTCTTCCCTCCACCTTTTCACTCCCTCTTCACTAACATTCATCCATCACCTCCGTCACCTATTATCTTCTCCATTTCCCGCCAGTATCTGCATCAGCGTCCTCTGCTCCTGTACGCCCCTCTCTCTCTGCCATGTGGAGCGAGGCTATTCACCATCTTTTGAATTTTCGTTATTGTTGAGTTTTCTGTTCATGTGATGTTTGGGTTAGGCTGCCATGGTGGACAGCCGGACAGAGTGGGCAGGTTAAGTCTCGTCTGTTTCTTACTGCCTTTATATATAAGGTCTTTGTGTCAAATTTGGTAGGAAATAAGCCACCTATTTGATGTTTACGAAGCTAGAGCGTGTTCGTCACCCCCAATCATATTCTTCATACAGCCTCTAAAGGGGAACAACCATTCCTTCAATTTGTCTAGCACTACCTTGTGCCCTGGTGGTGAACCGTCCACCACGCTCATATTTTCACGATAGTTGTGCTTCATTTGCAATCTCAATAAAAAGAAATATGTTAACACTAATAGGTTGTTCATATTTATCAATAATATGATGGGTAACTTAACTAATTCTTACGGCACTGTGATCTTGGTATATGTCTAAATACTTTTTCTGTCCACTGGACCTCATTTCTTGCTTATTCATTTTGTAGCATTGGCATGTGTGGAGAACGGTATCAAAGGCGTTCTTAGAATACAATCTTAGGAGAATCTGATTTCTTCGACACCACTGGCACCCGAATGGTTTCTGAGAACTCTTGAGTATTGTGACACAGATCGTACTATTTATTTAATTTATTTATTTATTTATTTATTTATTTATTTATTTATTTATTTATTTATTTATTTATTTATTTATTTATTTATATACAAGAAGGTACATTGGGTTTGAGAGAATACATAGCATAGTATTTACAATCTTGTAAAGCCACTAGTACGCGCAGCGTTTCGGGCTGGACTATAGCCTGAAGACTATATAGCCTTCAGGCTTGACGCTTTCTTTGGGTAATTGTCAGAATAATAATCTTATTATAGATTTCTCAGTGGTCTCGTGCGGGAAGGTTTTCCTTCCCAAATGCTCCACAAACTATTATCATTCCCATCACATTACATAGTTTGTATGCAAGCGACCACAGGCGGTAAGTTTAGTGCCCCTTTCTCCCATTTTCAATATTAGCATTAATTGGCTGTTGTAATGCATGAAGAAAATATTGCTCAGAGTCAATGGGGAAGCAGGGGGCAGAGGAAGAATAGGTTGCCGCAAAAAGGTATTTTAGTACAAGAGCTAGTTTGCTTAACCTATCTTGAGGTTATCTTGAGATGATTTTGGGGCTTTTTTAGTGTCCCCGCGGCCCTGTCCTCGACCAGGCCTCCACCCCCAGGAAGCAGCCCGTGACAGCTGACTAACACCCAGGTACCTATTTTACTGCTAGGTAACAGGGGCATAAAGTGAAAGAAACTCTGCCCATTGTTTCTCGCCGGCGCCTGGGATCGAATCCAGGACCACAGGATCACAAGTCCAGCGTGCTGTCCGCTCGGCCGACCGGCTCCCCTAGTCACGGCTTTTGGAATCTTGCAGTTGTCTGGTAACTTGTAAATTATAACTCTCAGGTATTCAGTAACTACTTGTATATCCACGCGAGCAGTTAGCGTAGCTGTGTGTGTTCTTAACTCACTGGGAATGAAATGCCTTGAAATGTTGAAACAAAAAAAAATTAAATGTTCTTGCCTCACTGTTAGGAATGAAATGCAGATCCTCTAACAACCACGTATGTATAAGCATCTGTTGGAACTACAGTATACTACTCTGGCCCTTCTAGTGTTGTGCAAAGTGGATGTGAATGGAGTTCTCCTCCTCGCACCACTGCCTCAAGTGTGTACTGCAGTTATTTACTACTCGTTCCCGAGGGGCACGGGTGTGTGGTGGCAGTGACGTGTATAAGGAGAGCTAAGCGACGCTTGAATCAGTATAATTATAGTGAAGCTGGCGCTCGAGGAGGTGCCGAAGGAGAGGGAGGGAAAGAAAACGGAGGAAGAGAGGGAGGGGTTGAATTTGAAACGCGATATTACACTGATGGGAGATAGTGCGGAGGGAAAGGGAAGGAAAGTAAAGAGGGTGGTAATGTGGAAAGGGAGATAGTTATGTAGAGAAGCAGCAGTCTGGAAGTGGTAGATCAGCTGTGAGAGCAATGGCTAGTACTCACCTAGTTGTACTCACCTAGTTGTGTTTGCGGGGGTTGAGCTCTGGCTCTTTGGTCCCGCCTCTCAACCGTCAATCAACAGGTGTACAGATTCCTGAGCCTATCGGGCTCTGTCATATCTACACTTGAAACTGTGTATGGAGTCAGCCTCCACCACATCACCCCCTAATGCATTCCATTTGTCAACCACGCTCTGTAGTAAGGACAGATCAATGCTGTTGCGGAATCCTTGGTGTGTGTGTGTGTCATCCTTGGGTTTTCTGGTCCATGTAGCTCTCCTGTTATACGGAGAGATCCGGTAAGTGGAAGAGTTGGCCTCGGGTGTCCCATAGTCATGTTGGCCAGTTAGTGATGCGTGTAATAATAGTTTACTAGGACACCGACGCTGCTTGGTTCAACCGCGGGGGTGATTGCGACTGTCATCTGCCATGTATAAGCGTAAATATTGCCACTTTTAAAGCAACAGTAAATACAATTTTTTAACCTACGGTCATAATATTTTGTTCTAAAATTTGAAACAAAATGTAATATTGCAAGAATTGATTTTTGTTTGATAATAGAAATGGTATATAATTAAAATGTATACATCTTATATAGTTTTGCTGTACTTATTTTACATCGCCCATTTACTTAAATGCTAATATATACTGTGAACATGTAGGGATTTACTTAATATTCTTTTATTAAGTAAATGCAATTCGATATCATGTATAGAAGTCTTAAACTAAATACACGTATAAATAAGTCCGTAGTACAACATAAGTTTAACAAGTTTATTCTAGATAGCTACATTATTTATATTAAATTTTTAGCAAGGAGTGACACCTGTGGAATATATAAGAGTGGTCACTGAGGACCAGGAGGTGCGCTATGAGCCAGTTGCTTGAGTCACCCAGGCGTCCAGTAACAAATTAACCCACAAAAAACGGGCTTCGCGGGATAAACAAAACGGATACTAGAGTACATGCCTATTATTAGTGTTTTTTTGCCCCCCTTCCTACGATACAAATCTGAATATCTCATTATTCTCTCATTTCCCGCTGGGTACAATTGGGAATAATTATTGTAGTTAGGGAGGAAATATGCGAATTTTGGCTCTGTACGGCTGCGAGAACGAGCAAAATAATCTCTCGTCGTGGCTTCTGGTGTGTGGTCCATAATGACGGTGCCATATGGGTTGGTGCGGGCCAGTTATTATATTTAGCCCAGTGGGAAGTTTTTACGAGAGGCAGTTGGTGGGCGGTGGTGGCGGCTCCTGCCCGGGTTAGGGGGAGCGTGGCGGGTCTCCCCCCGGCCACCTTGGGGGGAGCGTGGCGGCGGCTCCTGCCCGGGTTAGGGGGAGCGTGGCGGCTCTCCCCCCCCCCCGGCCACCTTGTGGGGGAGCGTGGCGGCGGCTCCTGCCCGGCTTGGGGAGAGCGTGGCGGCGGCTCCTGCCCGGGTTAGGGGGAGCGTGGCGGGTCTCCCCCCGGCCACCTTGGGGGGAGCGTGGTGGCGGCTCCTGCCCGGGTTAGGGAGAGCGTGGCGGCTCTCCCCCCCGGCCACCTTGTGGGGGAGCGTGGCGGCGGCTCCTGCCCGGCTTGGGGAGAGCGTGGCGGCGGCTCCTGCCCGGGTTAGGGGGAGCGTGGCGGCTCTCCCCCCCGGCCACCTTGGGGGGAGCGTGGCGGCGGCTCCTGCCCGGCTTGGGGGGGGGGGAGCGTGGCGGCTTCCCCGCCCGCTTTTTGGGGAGCGTGGCGGCTCTCCCCCCCCCCGGCCACCTTGGGGGGAGCGTGGCGGCGGCTCCTGCCCGGCTTGGGGGGGAGCGTGGCGGCTTCCCCGCCCGCTTTTGGGGGAGCGTGGCGGGTTCTTCCCCGCCCGCCTTGGGGGAGCGTGGCGGGTTCTTCCCCGCCCGCCTTGGAGGGGAGCGTGGCGGCTCTTTCCCCGCCCCCCTTGGGGGGAGCGTGGCGGGTTCTTCCCCGCCCGCCTTGGAGGGGAGCGTGGCGGCTCTTTCCCCGCCCTCCTTGGGGGGAGCGTGGCGGGTTCTTCCCCGCCCCCCTTGGAGGGGAGCGTGGCGGCTCTTTCCCCGCCCCCCTTGGAGGGGAGCGTGGCGGCTCTTTCCCCGCCCCCCTTGGAGGGGAGCGTGGCGGGTTCTTTCCCCGCCCGCCTTGGAGGGGAGCGTGGCGGGTTCTTTCCCCGCCCCCCTTGGTGGGGAGCGTGGCGGGTTCTTTCCCCGCCCGCCTTGGAGGGGAGCGTGGCGGGTTCTTTCCCCGCCCCCCTTGGAGGGGAGCGTGGCGGGTTCTTTCCCCGCCCCCCTTGGAGGGGAGCGTGGCGGGTTCTTTCCCCGCCCGCCTTGGAGGGGAGCGTGGCGGCTCTTTCCCCGCCCGCCTTGGAGGGGAGCGTGGCGGGTTCTTTCCCCGCCCGCCTTGGAGGGGAGCGTGGCGGCTCTTTCCCCGCCAGCCTTGGAGGGGAGCGTGGCGGGTTCTTTCCCCGCCCGCCTTGGAGGGGAGTTAGGCGGGTTCTTTCCCCGCCCGCCTTGGAGGGGAGCGTGGCGGGTTCTTTCCCCGCCCGCCTTGGAGGGGAGCGTGGCGGGTTCTTTCCCCGCCCGCCTTGGAGGGGAGTTAGGCGGGTTCTTTCCCCGCCCGCCTTGGAGGGGAGCGTGGCGGGTTCTTTCCCTGCCCGCCTTGGAGGGGAGCGTGGCGGGTTCTTTCCCTGCCCGCCTTGGAGGGGAGTTAGGCGGGTTCCCTGTCCGCGTAGTTTCAGTTTGCTAAGATAATATATATTAATATTTGATTTTCTTTTTAAGCAGGGCTGTCATCGTTAGTTGTGGTACTTACCTGTATGTGATGTAGGTCCGGCTTCAGCTTCTGGTCCCCACCTCTGTCACTGGTCTATTGCAATGACTCCCACCCTATGTTCACTCTTGTCAGTATATGTGGAGTTAGCTTCAACTACCTCCCCTTTCAGCTCATTCCAATTGCTCACTGATTGATTGACTGATGAAGATTAAGCCACCCAAAAGGTGGCACGGGCATGAATAGCCCGTACGTGGTGGCCATGTGATATGAGCATATTACTAATCCCTTCCTCATTCGTACCCCTTCTCTATGTTGCTTCTATTCCTTCTCTTGCGCATGCTCTTTGCTTTCTCCCTCCACCTATCGCTTTCTCTTTCGTTTTCTCTCCATCCTTTATTCTAATTTGTTGACTATGGATGGTTTTATTCTCGTATGCTTTCGGTTTACTGTCATATGTGAGTGTTTTCTAGCAGCTTGCACATCTTCTCTTCCTCGGCACTTAAACTGTTTTCTTCAGTTACTGGTGAATAAAGTTGAAGGTAAATCATATGTCATTATGCATGTATTATCTTAATTTGGTTAGAAATGCATGTTGGGCTCTCTCTTTCTCTTTTTCTCTTTCTCTCTTTCTCTTCTCTCCTCTTTTTTCTCTTTTCTCTCTCTTCTCTCTTCTTTCTCTCTTTCTTTTTTCTCTCTCCTCTCTCTAACGAGCTTCTCGAGAACGAGGCATAGAAAACATAATTATTTCTGTGATTTAGTTGTACCAATAACTGGAGTATTGATTTGATATTTATGTTTTAACTTGCATTATTGGCGGCTGTCAGGATAGACTTCATATTATTGAGGGGTTGTTGTTGTTGTTGTTTAAGATTCGCTACCTGGAACAAAAAGTTCCAAGTAGCACAGGCTATGGTGATCCCGTAGTTTATTGAGGGGTTATCTCGGTGAATGTTGCCGTCTTTATTGATGACAGTTAAATTTTAGTAGCGATGATGGTGGCAGACGCTGCAACCCGTTCTCGCAAATTCGTATAGTCAATATTGACTTATTAACTAAGTGCATAGGTGATATACTAAACATAATTGATACCCTTAAAAAGCTTCATAGAAAACACCGACCTTACCTAACCTTGTTAGTATCTTAAGATAAGCATCTTATTGCTTCGTAATTACAATTATTACTTAACCTATACCTCGCTAATGTCCGTTGTCTGACGGGGCAGTATGCGTAAATATATATAAATTAGTTTGAAGATATTATATATTACTGAAATCATATTATTTCCAGTTTTTTTTTTATTCCAGGACGCTCGACAGCCAAAACTGTTTTAGGAGAAAGAGAATCAGACTTTAATAAGGTAAGTCAATTTAAATTTAGCATATTTGTATTAAGAAAATATTTTCGTTCTGTTAATTTATTAGATGATCCCGGGAGGGAATAGCCTATGGGTTTGCCATTTTTTCCGATTCCGATGTTCAAATGGTTTGGAAAAGTCGGGGAGGGGGGTGGGAGGATGACGGAAAATTATGTAAATGACACCTAGATAATTTAAGAGTTAAAAAGAGAGAGAATAGTGAATATGAGGGATATTCTCTTATGGACACTTAACAGTTTGTGGCAGTTAGTGCGCCTCTTACAGAAACCACTTATGGTCCCAGACGAAGGAGAGGAGGTACATTTCTGCCTTACACCCCCGGGTGTCTGTGTATACAGAGCTTCCGGAGAATAACCATACATCCTGTCTAGTGAAGACTTTACGGAATATACACTATATATATCAGCCCTCATTCTGCAATAGTGTATTCCCCTTTAGATTTACCGGTCTTCGAGAGGTTTAGGAACCAGAAGCGAGTAATTTTAGGGAAAACTGATGCAAATACGAATACGTTTCGTCTCTGTTTTATTAACCTGGCTTTAAACGTTAGATTACAATACCAATTTTTAATATTCTGGGAAAAACTATTTTAAGGTTACTGATAAATCATTTTTTATATCGCGAGAGAAACCTTTTGCATATTTTATAAATAAGAGGCCAGTCTAAGCTGTGAAAGCTGCCGTCAGTTCGAGACCGGGGCAGGAAGCGTCCAGCGGCTCTGATACTCCTGGGAATTAATGTCGGACAAGGAGTGCCAACGTCGCGGTTGTGGAAACACCGACTTTCAACCGCTCATTTCATCTGAAATAGCTTTTTATGCTTTGCTTTCTGCGGGGTCATCTATACCTTAACGTTCTGTAGCATAATATACGTAAATAGAGAGAGTGGGAGGGGGGAGGAAGAAGAGTTATGAAGCGGTCACACCTGCAGCACTTCTCATGTGCCACGGTGTAGCAGTAGAGACGTGTGGGCACATGGGGACGAGAGCTTATAGCATACGGTCCATTGTGTGTCACTCTGCCTCTGTTTAACACGCACACACATTATACGGGAGTGGTATCACTATATACACATTCTACTTGACCTGCTAGGTGTTTGTTACTAGAGTAAGGCTCGTGGTAGGAAATGTAGATGGTTTATCTCTCAGAATGTTTGGTAATGTTTATTACCTGGTTGATACCTGGTTGATGGGGTTCTGGGAGTTCTTCTACTCCCCAAGCCCGGCCCGAGGCCAGGCTCGACTTGTGAGAGTTTACTCTCTTGTATTGTTTGATTCTTACTTGATTGTATTGTTATTTATTGTTTGTTCTTACGACTTGTATTGTTTGTGATGTGTGTCTATGTATTAACATGATGTACTGAACGGGGTGAGAATAGCTTGAGCTACCTCATCCCTTTGTGTGTATTTTACCTCAATAAACTTATTTCAATTTCAAGGCTCGTGGAGTATGGACTCCAGCCCACTTTGACAACCTAACATCTAATATTAACATATCGGAAAACATCTTTACCACCCTAAGCTCTACGGTACTGACAGTAGAGCTTAGAAGCTATTCCCTTACCTCAGAAAGTTAATAATCCGGCTAATGAGTTTACAGTGGATAATATATATAATTATGCACAAGTTACTTGAAAGCTGCCGACGCCTTATCTAGAGCTGTGATAGTTTTGTTACATTGTAACGATTTATACAAGTTATTAGAATAATAAATTACATTTATAACTAATCCTCTTCTGGGCAGAATCTCAGGAATGCTACCTTTATTAGAGTATACATATCACTAGCCTTCTGATCCTCTTCCTCCGAGATTTTCTTTCTATGTAAGCTGTAATCCTACCCTTGGGAATTCCTATAATTACTGAATACAGCAGTGTTGTGCGTCCCTCAAGGACCATGCTGGGTCCCCAGTCGTTTGTTCTGGCCTCGTGTTATGACGTTGGGAGACGTAACTGTACTCCCGGTGCGAGCCCTCCTTCATATCTGTCAGCGAGGTCAATATTAAAATGAACGGGGTGTATAAACAGCCCTGTGCTGTTCCATCTCCCGCTTGGACGACGCCTCGGGTACACAGACACAAGATTTGTGGTATTTCTTGCAGATAAATGGACCTTATCCATCCAGTACAGTCTTGCGGCTTCGAATGCGCGGCGTCTGAATGAATCCTGAAGGACTTCGGGCTTGAACAATAAGAAAACTAAGCTTATTATGGTTCATAAAATGTCCCTGATAATGTATTCGACCAATTTAGAACACGTTTGAATGTTTTTCTAAAGACGTAGCGTCCAGTTGCCGCAACGGAGCCAAGATGCAATCATCTTCCTTGCGGGGAAACGGACGAGTTGGTCTGTTGAGCCGCCCAGCGCTCTCTCGTGTCAATAAGTCAAGTTGTCAAGATGGTGGCGATATGCTAGACAGCTGGACGTGCGCCCGCCAGCTCCGCCGCTGCTTGCCCCCAACATTTCGCTCATCTCTGTAAACATTCGCTTCCTTCCCACAGAGAAGTCAATCACGGTCCTCAGTACAACCCCAAGGATGTCCCCGAGCATACGTGCCGCCGAATCTCCAGAGATAGATTACATATGTAATATATAAATACACACACACACATACACTCTGTATATAATTTCTCAAAAGTCGTGTTTTTGTTTTCTTAATTTTCGTATACTGGAAGCGATTGTGTTTGTTATTGTGAGGAAAGAAGACAAACAATTGAAGGTTTATCTCCAGTGGTCTAGCTGGGGCTCTCAGGACCTGGAGGCCGTTATTACACTGTATCGTAAACCCGTGCGTGTTAATATTTACATGACTTGCTAGTTGGCCTTGTGATGGGGAGGCGAGGCTATCGGTTGTGTGGAGATTCTCGTCGGCTTAACGTTGCCTGCAAATAAGTTGTGCTCTGGGGTAAGGGAGGGAAAGAGAAGGGGGTTGTAGATGAGTTGAAAATGCGTGTCACTTGTTGATTTCGGTTAGTGCATTGGTTCCTAATTATTAAGGAACAGGAAGCCTCTTAATAAACTTTTCAATGTTCCCAGGGCCTAAGCCAACTAATAAACCTAAACCATGACGCAACCTACAACAGTTGCCTAATTCTCGGGTTCCTATTTATTATTCTGTGAATCATTTGTGAACAAACCTTTACAAACGTCTGTGTGTCTCACATTGGAGATTCGCGTAGTTAACTCCCTCAGAGTGAGTACTTTCATTCATTTATTTTTATGTGAAAGTGACATAAGTTTTACTTTTGTGTTTGTCAGCTTTGTTTAAGAGTTAAAACTGTTATACTGGAGACATGAGGCAAATGAGGATTGTATTAACAAGTATTTACCCAGGTCTTTCTTGAATCTAAACTTATTCAGTTTATATCCATCGTTTAGCGTTCTATTTTGTTCCAATTTATATTCAGTGTTCTGGCAAAATACTTTGACCACAGATAAAATTCATGCAAAAAGTTACACAATCGTTGAAAAGTAATTTTTATACGTAGTTTGTCTATCTTAAGTACAAATTTCCTTAGCCACACACCCTATCAAACTTTTAACAAATTCTTTGAAATGTTTTATTTCTCGATGGTCTTGATCGCCGAGGCCTTTGTCCTCTCCAACCCACTTTTTTCTTTATTAAATAATAAACGATATAAAGATCATATTTACATCAATTTACAAGGGAAAACACTATATTTATATATAGTTTATACAATTCTCAGTAAACCATTTTTCATATCACAGAGCATGAGCCGTAGAACCCAAATGTTATACTTGATCCTGTCTCGCAAGAACTTAATATATATTTGTTCTACTGAGTAACCCTCCTGCCTGAAAGTCCACACACAAAAAAAATGTAATCAGAAAGTAGCATAATTATTGTATTAATAATTTTCTTGCATTTTAAGTCAATATGAAACATTAAAAACCTCATTAAATCCACTTTAATGCTTGGTCCACATGACGCTTTAACAATGGCTGTAATGCAGTTTACAAGAACAACTTTCTACTGGCAGTTTTGGCCACATTAAGGAATTTAAAAATTCACTTCCTATTGGCCAAGGATCAGTTGGATGGTTTGTTTGTGTGGTAGTTAAGCCAACAGCGAGGTATAATTCACCAAATGCTTGAGCGGCTGTTGCTCTTGGCTCCCTCAAGAGTAACACTCAAATGTTATTGTTTACATTTGGGGCGGCGCATGCGCACTACGCTGCCCAGCTCTAGACGGTCGAGGTTGGAAGCCCCGAGGAGAATATATCAACCGAAGGGAAGCATGGTGCATAAAGTTGCAACAATAATATATATAACAATATATGCATATATGCAACAATAATAATTGTTTTCTTGCAATGTATTTATCATTTAATTAATTCTGCTAGAATTTACCTACTTAAAATAATCTGTTAGATTAAGGACCTGCCCGAAACGCTGCACGTACTAGTGGCTTTACAAGATTGTAAATACTACGCCATGTAATCTCACAAACCCAATGTACCTTCTTGTATATAAATAAATAAAATAAAAATAAAATATAAACGCCGTGTCTTAAGATGTTAGGCAAGACAATAATGAACGTACTGAAGCATATGTTCGAGGTGCCATAAATAGTCGAAATGCCCAAATTTTCTGACTTGTTTCGCACAGCTGCTAAGAATTTCTGAACATTTTAGGTTTGACTTAATTAAGTTACGCTGTTACGTTGGTTTGTTTAGAAAATGAAAGAGTTTCACTGATTCCTGCAACAAGCATATTATGATAATGTAATAATTAACACTTCAAACAGCCATTCAACCCCCTAATAATCCTCTTGTCGCAGGATGACTTTTACAGCAACATCTCAATTCCGTTACATTGTTACAAAAGGATTTTCTCGTATATTGTAGTTTATTGTATTTATATTGTAGTTATTGTATTATATATATTGTAATTATATACAAATCACTACTGTAATTGTGCAACAAAGTTTCTTGTAGGTAACACGGCCTTCTATAACACAACTCCATCAGCTACCTGTTAGAGATGTTACATTTTGTTTTATTAAATAATATAGAATATAAAGATCAGATTTACATAAATTTACAAGGAAAAATACTAAGAGATGTTACTGGATACAGGCCAACCCCACATTCCGTACAGCCACCATGAGCGGTCAAGACTAACCCAGTCACTGATTAGGCTATCCTTACGTTGTGAAGATTAGCATTATCCGATTCCACCAGTAAATAAAAATTATCACTGTCAGCAGATGATGAGTCACAATAACGTAGCTGTTCAAGTATGTTTATTGAGACAAGAAAGAAATACATCTCAAAGGGATAGAGTAGCTTAGGCTATTTCTACCCCCCAAGCTGGCTGAAGATCTGCTAAAGATCTGATGACCAAAACACACACCAGAAGGTTAGGAGACGACGACGACGTTGTTTGGGTTCGTCCAGGACCATTGTCAAGTCCATTGTCTTGACTACAGCTGAAAGTGATATTTAAGTTCGAGTTGCGAGAGATGTTTTTGTTTACGAGTAGCTCAGTTGAGATCTGAGAATAAACAACAATGTAGCCCTATACTTTTTGAGGTACAGAAAACAAAATCCTGTCAGAAGACGTGTACAGATGTGCTAGTTGTGTGCAGGTGGAGCACACACCTGGTGTTAGAGGTGTGCTGCTCGTGTTAGAGGTGTGCTGCTCGTGTTAGAGAGGAAGTAATGGGGAGATGCTAACGTAAATAATAGAAGGATGACAACGAACAAGATATACCAAGCTCCGGAGGAAGGGAAGGATAAGGAGGATCTTCCAGTAGCGTTGGACGGAGCCAAAGAACTTTGGTAGGGAGGGGGACGGAGAGGGGGAAGGCATGCGACAACGCAGAGACAAGACCAGCTGCACTAATCCCTGTCTGGCGCCATAGTGGTGGTGAGAAGTGTGGGACGGGTGAGCCGCCCCGGGGGTTGTGGGCATGGGGGGGTTACTGGAGGAAGTTGATGTTGGGGGGAGGGAGGGAGAGGTGTGGCGGGTTATGTTCTGGGGTTGTGGAGGAGATGATGACGTGCAGAGGCAGGTATGGGGGTATCATGATATGTGTCTCTATAAGCAGTCATTCTCCCGCCCAATCATTATAACAAAGGGTCATCGGGTTTAAAGTCAAATGATTTCCTCTCTGGACACTTGCTGGTTGGGCACTAAGCTATTGTGGTAACCCTAATAATCCTCAAGAGATTGATAGACCTTAAACCCAACACCAAAGCTAATTAAACTCGATTGATTGATGAAGATTAACCCACCAAGAGGTGGCACGGGCATGAGTATGTGAATGTGATCTTTGCGCTAAACTCGCCAGAAACAGCGATAGATAAGGGACAGAACAGATGGAAGAGGATAATAATAATTGGAAGTAACAAGAGAGTTGAACTATAATATTATCTTGGACATCATTCTGCTCGTAGCCTCACCCTCGTGCTCACGTTTGCCAAACTTGATTCGTATCTAAACGCTTGATCGTTTTTTTTTAAATTGTTATATATAATCCAACTAGTGCTACAGTGGTTAAATTGACAGCCAGCGGCCACAAACTGCCATGTGCACTGAGAGTTGACCACCAGTTTGTTGATTTGGGTAACTGCCCCCTGCTAACCAACCTGCTCATAACGGGACACCACCACCACCAGTTAACCCGTCTTTTTCATAACTGGGTATGAGCCTATGAACCCACATGTGAGGAGGTATCGTCGCAGCAGCCTACTCACTGGTCACAGACTCAGAAATTCAAGTATGTTTATTGAGACAAGGAAAAAATACATCTCAAAGGGATAGAGTTGCTTAGGCTATTTCTACCCCCCTCGGACATGACCCTGAGGATGGCCACACCTACAGAGATGTGTCACAACGGTTAAATGTGTTAATCAATAGTGACGAGGTCCATTAGACTGGTGTTGCTTCCTCGCTTCATAGGGTGTTTATTTTAGTGTTGCCTCAGAGGATGTTGCTTGCTTCGTGTTGCTTGCTTCATAGTGTCATCTCCTTGCTTCGTCGGGGTGCCATACGCTTGCTTTATATGATGTTGCTTGCCCGCTTGCTTGATAGGGTGTTACTTGTTTGTTACTATATCTTGTTCTCACTCCAGTTGTTTTACTGCGGACTCGAGGCCCGGCCCCTAATTCAAAGTTTGAGTAGAACATGAATTACCTTGGTCTTTAGAGGAGTGATTATGCGCGACAAGGAGACGAAAACCAGGAGTCAAAGCAGAGGAATAATAACCCATTTTTAATAACCTGTCCCAACATGGCAGCTAGCCCGGAGTAGCACAGCACAAACATGTATTCAAGAACAAGGTAATTAGCACCAGTAATTTACTCAATATTGGGGTAATGACTCTGAACATGCGACTACAAGTAAAAATATCTCTAACGTACTATAAAATCAATCCTAATCCCACACCACTAAACTGACGCACTTGATAAACAACTAACCTAATGGTTATTTATTTGAGCAACAAATCAGGTTACTTTGTGTAATACTGGGAGAGCGATTCACGGCACGTCCGTCCGCCTCCAGTGCCTCAGTCCCACTACTGTTAAGCTGTTTGCTGTGCGGCCGCGTCGCCAGATGCCTTAATATCTAGATAGGTACCTGGCGGTGCCTGGGTCTCCCCTCACCTTCCCCATCTCCCCCTTTTATTCCCTTCCTCATCGCTCTTCCCTATCTTCTCCTTTCTCTCAGGGAAAGCTATATTATGAACAGCTGAAACCCTATCAAAAAACCTTCTGGAAAACTTAAAGGTCTAGGGAAGGTGGTACATGACTTTACAGTAAGTAGGATAAGGAGGCAGGCCATGCTATGATGCACACTCCTGCCACGCATGAAACAGAGCGTTGTAGCGCACACAAGCCTAGTCATTACGATATGTGCAGCGTTATAGTCGGAGAAATGTCGGCTCCGTGGTCTGAGCCATTGATCATGATTCTTTGAAATGTTCGATGTTACGCTTAAGTTCACTATTAAGTATTGAACCTTTTGATGTCGACGGTGTTTTATTATACGTGCGTTAGCCGGATTGAGTGACACTTAGCTGGAGTGATTCATTTTTGGAAGGAATGATTAATATTCGGACGGGTTAATCGACACTTGAACGGATCGAAAGGCCGCGTAGGGAAGGCAATGACTGTCCATGCGGATTGATGAGCTAAGAAACTGACATGTGGATGAACCAATTGATGTGCGGAGCCTTTACGGTACATGAAAAGACGGGCAAATGGACAGACACAGACAGGAAAGAGAGAGAGACAGGCAGAGAGATAGAATGTTGGAGAAACGAGCAGACTTCAAAAACGTACAGGCGTCCGGATTTCTACCAAGCAACACCAGTCACTGACAGAAACACAGCACAGACGACGAAGACAACATTTGAAACGAAGCAGCAAAAGTGAAGTCATCAAATCCGAGTGAAGGAAGTGGGTATAATGAATGCAGAACGAGTCAAAAGGATGGTCAATAAACAATATCCCACTTCAAGTATTCTTTGCCCTCTGCCTACCTGCTATAACTTCAAAGGCACCCCCACCAGCAGAGTGAATGCCTTCTTAAAACTCTCTGCCTACCTGCTATAACTTCAAAGGCACCCCCACCAGCAGAGTGAATGCCTTCTTAAAACTCTCTGCCTACCTGCTATAACTTCAAAGGCACCCCCACCAGCAGAGTGAATGCCTTCTTAAAACTCTCTGCCTACCTGCTATAACTTCAAAGGCACCCCCACCAGCAGAGTGAATGCCTTCTTAAAACTCTCTGCCTACCTGCTATAACTTCAA
The DNA here is from genome assembly GCF_040958095.1 of Procambarus clarkii. Lineage (NCBI taxonomy): Eukaryota > Metazoa > Arthropoda > Malacostraca > Decapoda > Cambaridae > Procambarus > Procambarus clarkii. The sequence goes on along the minus strand of NC_091184.1, from coordinate 28,129,845 downwards.
AGGCACCCCCACCAGCAGAGTGAATGCCTTCTTAAAACTCTCTGCCTACCTGCTATAACTTCAAAGGCACCCCCACCAGCAGAGTGAATGCCTTCTTAAAACTCTCTGCCTACCTGCTATAACTTCAAAGGCACCCCCACCAGCAGAGTGAATGCCTTCTTAAAACTCTCTGCCTACCTGCTATAACTTCAAAGGCACCCCCACCAGCAGAGTGAATGCCTTCTTAAAACTCTCTGCCTACCTGCTATAACTTCAAAGGCACCCCCACCAGCAGAGTGAATGCCTTCTTAAAACTCTCTGCCTACCTGCTATAACTTCAAAGGCACCCCCACCAGCAGAGTGAATGCCTTCTTAAAACTCTCTGCCTACCTGCTATAACTTCAAAGGCACCCCCACCAGCAGAGTGAATGCCTTCTTAAAACTCTCTGCCTACCTGCTATAACTTCAAAGGCACCCCCACCAGCAGAGTGAATGCCTTCTTAAAACTCTCTGCCTACCTGCTATAACTTCAAAGGCACCCCCACCAGCAGAGTGAATGCCTTCTTAAAACTCTCTGCCTACCTGCTATAACTTCAAAGGCACCCCCACCAGCAGAGTGAATGCCTTCTTAAAACAACACCGGTGCTCAGAGTTTGCAGGCTGCTCAGGTGTACAAATGTCAAATCAATGCCTCTTCATCGTGGCCCCTAAGATATAACTCTACTCCTGAAGATCTGCATGCAAGACGTCGCGTGTATCTGGGTGAGGAGAAGCTTCTGAAACTCGGAGGCTGTGCGGCCGTCCGCGTATCAGTGATCCTTCCAGCTGCTTGAGTAGAGCAGGAGCAGCTGCTCCTGCTGCTTCAGGGTGGAATGTTGCTCCGCAGAGACTTCAAACCGACTCTGTGCGACGGACCCTGGGGGACTTCTTTGTCCTAAAAAAAAAAAGAAAAAGAAAATATTAAATAAAGAAATTATTATATACTAAAGTTAGAAATTATTATACACTAAAGTTATACCTATATTGTATTATAAATAGTTGGTTTTATATATAAAAAGTGTGCTGAAAACGTTTTATGCGAAGAACTTAAATTTCTGTAAACGGATTTTATGGGTACACTGAAATAGTTTTCTAATTCCCCATTTCACACTCGGCAATAATACACCATATTAACGTAACCAAACGTAATGAAACCTAACCATGGATAGATAGGAGATAATAGATCGACTAATTATGTAGTCGATCTCAATCCATTCCCATGAGCGTATTTCCTTCCTGGGGGACAGGTCGTCTCGTGATAATGTTGTGAGACGTATTTAGGGATGTTGAGGTGCTGTGTAGAGCTTCCCGTGTTCTACGCAATTCCTTCCCCACGTGTTCCTTTCTCTTGAATCTCCGCAAATCAGATGAGGCTTCTTTTGACATATCGCGAAGAACGAACCTGGACCATTCTCAAGAACGAAGACTTGAGAATGGTCCAGGACGGACCGAAACGTCGTCGTCCCTTCAACTTCTAGTGTGTGGTCTGGTCAACAAAAAGAACGTCATCCTTCCCCACGTGTTCCTTTCTCTTGAATCTCCGCAAATCAGATGAGGCTTCTCTTGACACATCGCGAAGAGCGCCATGACACCTCCTAATCTCCCTAGACACACGACCAGTGTTTTGTGGTGTCATTCTCATGATATGACCAAGAGGCTTCATCACTTGGCCACCAAAGGTAGTGTCATTCTCATGATATGACCAAGAGGCTTCATCACTTGGCCACCAAAGGTAGTGTCAAATAATTACACGTTGATTGTCGACTTTAAGAATGTGCTGCTCAAGCCTCTTGTGGGCTTCTGCCGCTGTTGTTAAGAGATTTTCACAACTTTGTTAGACTTCACACTGCGTCACTTGGGCTGGATGCTAGAGCGACGATCTCGCTTCATACCTAGGTCGGCGTTCAATCCCCGACTGTCCAAGCTGTTGAGCATCATTCCTTTCCCCCCCCCGTCCCATCCCAAATCCTTATCCTGACCCCCTTCCAAATTCTATATAGTCATAAATGGCATTTCACTCTCCTCCTGATAGTTCTATTATGTGCGTTGGCTTTTCTCTCACTGTGGTAGATTGGAATAAGGCTCGAGTCCAGCATGACTACCCTATGCAGGCGTTGGGTCACAATAACGTGGCTGAAGTGTGTTGACCAGACCACACACTAGAAAGTGAAGGGACGACGACGTTTCGGTCCGTCCTGGACCATTCTCAAGTCGATTGCCTTAATTAAAATCGACTTGAGAATGGTCCAGGACGGACAGAAACGTCGTCGTCCCTTCACTTTCTAGTGTGTGGTCTGGTCAACATGATGACCTAGTTCACCATTGGCTCGTACACGTCACATGACGTAAATGACGGTTGTGCCGCCAGGGTCCTCTTGACTCCCATCTGTTTTTCGCAATAAGGATATTAATTTTAATACGTGGAAGCTACTTAATCTCTTCAATTAATCACATCCAAGATTATTTAGAATATTCGTTACCAGTAACGAAGAATAACTGGGGTCCACCCTCGCCCACTCTCCCAGGGGTCGGGGGGGGGGGGGGGTCAACCCTAGACCCCCCCCCCCCGGTGGGGTAAAGTAAGCGAACGCCCACCCTTCCTCCCTTGGGCTGGGCTGTGCTTAGGTAAACACGACCGACGCCGTTCAAACCAAACCGTATTTACCTTAGAGTCTCGCGACCCGTAACTCACCTGAGCTCGGACTCCCTATACCTTCCTTAATGTCTTACCTTCCTCAGTGTCTTACGTTCCTCCTTCCCTCCCGTTTCTTAGACACTAGTATCTTCTGCCGTGTTGATGCCCGTCTCCCAAGCATAGGCTGTGGATAGCGTTGTTAAGAAAGTTTCCTTTCATATCTCATGATGTCTGTACTGAAGGTGTTGCCTGACAGACGTTATCTGACAGACGTTACCTGTCAGGTGTTACCTGTCAAGCAGCTGACGGAGATGGATTCCTGGGGCCAGATTCACGAAAGCACCTACGCAAGCACTTACGAACGTGTACATCTTTCCTCAATCTTTGACAGCTTTGGTTACATTTATTAAACAGTTTACAAGCATGAAAACTTGCCAATCAACTGAATCCTCGTCACGGCCCTTGTGGATTTGTTCATTTGTTCATTTGATGCATCACGCTATTGTGATTTCTGTGTGTAACTGTTGTTATTGTTATAAACAGCCTCCTGGTGCTTCGAAGCTCATTAACTGTTTAATAATTGTAAACAAAGCCGCCAAAGATTGAGAAAAGATGTACAGGTTCGTAAGTGCTTGCGTAAGCGCTTTCGTGAATCTGGTCCCCCTGGGGTGTGTGCTCTCGTAGAACTGTGTTTTCAACTTAGTGACTAGCAGTAAAATAGGTACCTGGGTGTCAGTCAGCTGTCACGGGCTGCTTCCTGGGGGTGGAGGCCTGGTCGAGAACCGGGCCGCGGGGGACACTAAAGCCCCGAAATCATCTCAAGATAACCTCAAGATAACGGCTATAGTTCTTGACGCAAACTATGTAACCCATCGTTAAGACGGCTGGATCACCGTGGGTCATTGGTTGTTTGAGCCCCGCGGGACGGGTGTTTCGTCTATGCGCGGACATACGCGCATACAGAATATTGCCGGTGCGTATGTGTGCGCGAGTCTGTCGTTGACTGTTGCGGCTCGCTGCCCGAGGTCAGGAAGGGTCACTGATGAATCGCTACTTGACCTCCAGACTTATTGACTGCAGGTGTCTCATGCACTGGCTCTGTTGTTGTTATAGATTAAACTACTCGGAACAAGTTCCAAGTAGCACGGGCTATGGTGAGCCCGTAACTTACCTGGCACAGGAGCGGGGCAAGTAGCACGGGCTATGGTGAGCCCGTAACTTACCTGGCACAGGAGCGGGGCAAGAAGCACGGGCTATGGTTAGCCTCGTGGACGGGAGATGTCTCCCGTGACTGGCTCTGTCGTGGGCTGTCTGTATCTCTATTTTGTCTCTTACTCATTCACTCACAATAAATGTTCCACAGGATTAATAATGAGTTACTAAATTTATATCCCAAGCTAAATGCTGTGTTCTTACCACATCTCATATACACCTTTGTATATGCGCTACTGTGTAATGATTTAAGGTATACATTCTGTTTATTAGCAAGAGGCATCTGTACACAGTGTAGGCTGAGGCTGGAGCCCCATCATGCTCGCCTGAGGTCATGTTGGCCTTCCTGACGTGATCCTTAGTGTCGGTCACGGTAACTTGTAATATCCTAAGCTACAGGAAGAGTGACCACCACAATACCCTGGTTGTGTGGTGTAATATCCTAAGCTACAGGAAGAGTGACCACCACAATACCCTGGTTGTGTGGTGTAATATCCTAAGCTACAGGAAGAGTGACCACCACAATACCCTGGTTGTGTGGTAGGCTTTAGGTCTCTCAACCGCCGGAGGGTTATTAAGGCCACCAAAAATAGCTTATACTGTCTAGCCAACTGTGTACTGAATTCCCCGAATAGAAAACGGAACATTGCGAGCCGCTATGATAATACAGCAGTTTTTTTGGCTTTCCTGGGGATTTATAGGTTAAAATACGATGTACTATTCGAGAGGCCGGGTTGAGTTATAATATCCATCTTTTGGCTGTCACTCTTCCCTTGGAACACCTCTTCCGTGTGTAGGTGTGTGTGTGTGTATTCACCTAGTTGTGCTTGCGGGGGTTGAGCTCTGCTCTTTCGCCCCGCCTCTCAAGTGTCAATCAACTGTTACTAACTACTTCCCCCCTCCCCCCCCACACACACAGGAAGCAGCTCCGTAACAGCTGTCTAACTCCCAGGTACCTCTTTACTGCTAGGTAACAGGAGCATCAGGGTGAAAGAAACTTTGCTCATTTTTGTTTCCCGCCGACGCGGGGAATGTGTGGGGGGGGAGGGAGGACGTAGTAGGTAGGGTCTTCGTTGTAACTAGTTCATCAAGATTGTAACTTGCTTAGCTAAATGAATTGTGGGGTTCAGTCCCTGAGCCCATTATGTGCCTCTGTAACCCTTTCCACTACCCCCCTCACGATGGGTATGGGGTGCATAATAAATGAACTAAACTGATTACCGTGAGGGTATTTCAGGATGGCTTCTGGCCACAGCTTTTAGAATCGACTTGAAAATGGTCCAGGACGGACCGAAACGTCGTCGTCCCTTCATTTTCTAGTGTGTGGTCTGGTCAACATATTTCAGCCACGTTATTGGCTTTCAGAAGTTGAGTTACACCGGACAAGGAACTAGTCCGGCAGCCACACAGATGATTGATTGATTGATGAAGATTAAGCCACCCAAAAGGTGGCACGGGCATGAATATCCCGTAAGTGGTGGCCCTTTTGAGCCATTACCAGTATCAAGAGCTGATACTGGAGATGTCTCCCCCGTCGCCACAGAGTACTATACTCCTTCCAGTTTGGCGCCGACACTTGGGCCGTTGAGCCGAGATTGCCAATGTAACTCCCTGAGAGTACACGAATATTGTAGTTTTATAGACCATTAGTGACCTTGTCTAAGAGCCAGAGAAATAATTGATCTCAGTGGCTGTCCATGAACTTGGATCGTGCAGTAAAGTTTGAGAATATTTTTTCTGTTTAAATGCCTCCTTTTTACTCTGCCAGAAACATGTTTTTTTCAGTTATGCAATTTGCTCTTGGACTCGTCCAGTAAATAGTGAAGAGTTTCACACTGTGTCACTAAGAGATTACACCAGTATAACCACAAGGGGAGTCTCTGTGTCCCTCTCCCTCCCTCTCTCTCCCTCCCTTCTCCCTCCCTTCTCCCCTCTCCCTCCCCCTCTCCCTCCCTCCCACCCTCCCCCAGATATGATATAAATCGATGTTCAAAAAGCTTTTGACAAAGCACCGCTTTACAGATCACTAACCAAGATGAAGTACCCGGGGTCATGAGATAAATTACAATACCGATTCGGTTCCGGTCTAGTGATTGCTTGCCGCTCCTCTTGCATGTTGATCTTCTTAGAGCAGCTGAGCATAGCAAGCAGGGCTCCTCAGAGCTCGCTTCTCTCACCAGTGAGGTTCCAAGACAAGTGAAGACTCGCGCTAGGGAAAAACTTCGATAAAAAGGCGCTGCATCTGAGTTTAAGTGATCTGGAGGAACTAGCGCAGTGATAAGAGGAATTTGGGGGAACTAGCGCAGTGATAAGAGGAATCTGGGGGAACTAGCGCAGTGATAAGAGGAATCTGGGGGAACTAGCGCAGTGATAAGAGGAATCTACAAGAGGTTATATTATTAATAAATGAACTGTCATTCACTTTGTGTACAATAATGAACAACCTGGATGGAAAATGAGTACGATACCCACTTTCCAAAACGAGTGCGACGGTCTCGCTTCATGCAGGTCGGAGTTCAATCCCCAACCGTCCAAGTGGTTGTGCACCATTCCTTTCCACCCCGTCCCATCCCAAATCCTGATCATTTCCCAGTGCTATATAGTCGTAATGGCTTGGTGCTTTCCCCTCAGAGTTACCTTACCAGGTATTACCTTAACCGCCCTCGAGGACTCGTCAGGTCCAGCTGTGAGGGCAATTGTTCACTCGCCTTCATACGTCGCATTTGTTACGGAATTGATCAGCCCACATGAAAAAGGCATCTTAATGCTGACGTTTTCTTTGCCTCGTTAGGTTAGGTGGGCTGCTTGGGTTCGTACGTTTATGAATAGGTAATACCGTTGTAATTTTTACGGAGTGGCTTGTCGAGAGAATGAGTGACAACCAGACTGTGCTGTCTCCGTCGTTATGAGTCGAGAATTTCAGAGGAATTCAAACGCCAACGGATTATTGGATCCAAATTACGCCAACTCCAAAATGTTCTTTAAAAATGATTTCCAAAAGTATTTGGTCTTTTTTAGAGCCATGGAGCTTAAAGTTGCGATGAGAAAAATATAAATTCAAAGTAAAAATTAATGTATCAAATATTGTGGTGATTGTACACATCACAAGATCACTATATTTTCCTGTTCCTTGTTTGACACGCCTGCCCGAAACGCTTTGCGTAATAGTGGCTTTAGGCATTGTATGTACTAGCCCTATCTATAAATTCATCAATATTTATATCACACTTTGTATGTATGTACTTTACCTGAATAAACATTTGAATTTGAATTTTTCCCGCCACCGGCCGGGTGCTGGCCGCTCACCGCCTTCTGGCGACCATTTGCGGTCGGCCAGTTTTGCCTGGTGGAAGAGATGCGGGATTACTATTCCAGTCCTGAAGTCCAGGCCAGAGGGATGAAACGCAGCCGAACCAAATACTCGAGCGGTTGTATCCAGGATTGGTAGTAGGAAACGAAATTCTTTGATTGGCAATTCCCGCTTGAAGAATGGGTTAAGAAACTGGGGCCAGATTCACGAAAGCACTTACGCAAGCACTTACGAACGTGTACATCTTTCCTCAATCTTTGACGGCTTTGGTTACATTTATTAAACAGTTTACAAGCATGAAAACTTCCCAATCAACTGTTGTTGTTGTTATAAACAGCCTCCTGGTGCTTCGGAGCTCATTAACTGTTTAATAATTGGAAACAAGGCCGCCAAAGATTGAGAAAAGATGTACAGGTTCGTAAGTGCTTGCGTAAACAAAGAATTCTCATTATCTGCCGATGTAGTCCTGACCAAATGTAAACTGTCAACAAAATTATTCGCACACCCTCCGTCACTATGTGATGGAGTGCGAAAAGATATGTGAATTTAGAGACAATTCTATAACCAGTGTTCCAACGATGTGTAAATATTTCATTCAAAATTATCTGCTACCAGAAATTTTAGCCAAATATCCTCAGTTTGCTAACTGTAGGTAGTAACTGAGTGATTGTAACCTATCCACCGCTGCCCACTGGATGGGGGGCGGTGTGCAGGACAAACATATCAGTTGTGACACCAGCTCTCCACATATGTCAGTTGCTTAATTTAGAAACTGTACTTGTGGTCGATCTCGAACCCATTGTTGATGTGACGACTTGTACTGAATTTTGTAACTAACTCATCAAGATTGTAACTTGCTTAGCTAAATGAATTGTGGGGTTCAGTCCCTGAGCCCATTATGTGCCTCTGTAACCCTCTCCACTACCGCCCACAAGATGGGTATGGGGTGCATAATAAATGAACTAAACTAACGAAGACTGTGTGTACAAAGAACATGAGAGTAATGTACAATCGTAGGGACAAGAGTTACAGAAACAAATGAAGCCACGAATACGCAAAGCGTTTCGGGGAAAACTTAAAATATTTTGGAACACGAAATTAAGGGTGTGGAGGGTAAACTAAGAGAGAAGCTAGCTAACAAAATTTGAAAAAAAGTTCATGAAAATTAACATGAAAATAGAATGACAATGAAGAAAGGACTATTTATTTATTTATTTATTTATTTATTTATTTATTTATTTATTTATATACAAGAAGGTACATTGGGTTAGAGAGAATACATAGCATAGTATTTACAATCTTGTAAAGCCACTAGTGCGCGCAGCGTTTCGGGCAGGTCCTTAATCTAACAGATAATTTTAAGTAGGTAAATTCTAGCAGAATTAATAAAATAATAAGATACATTGCAAGAAAAAAAAATGATGATTTTATGATGATACTAATTTTATTAGGAACATTTTAATCTTTTCTTAACAAAAGTAACTTTAAACTAGGGAAAATGTGAAAGAAATTAGTTAGATCACACTAACGTGATGCATTTAACCCTGTCGTAGCTCAGTCGATTAAGGCAGTGTCTGGGATGTTCCCGGACGCAGGTTCGAATCCTCGTCACGGCCCTTGTGGATTTGTTATTTAGTTAGATTTTGAGTATATGATATTAATTACATGACGTTAAGTAAATACTTTGTCTTTCTTAAACTGGTTGGGAGACGTACAGCTTCTAACCATAATTAGGTCATTCCACAATTTGGGACTCTTGATTTGCATAGAATTTCTGATCTGGTTGAGCCTAGAAATATCCAAGGCATATTTGTTCCTCGTGTGGTGACGTGAGTGTTATTACAACCTTCTAGGAAGCGTAAGGTCAGGATTGACGTTGTAATTCAGAGTTTTATAGATACTGTATAGAGAACGCTTGTGTGTGTGTTGTGGGGGGGGGGGGCAGAGATTTGATATTTAACCTGTTCAAATATTTCAGTAAGGAGCAGAGTGGTGTCTGGGACTGGAGTTTGTTATTGTTCTAATTGATGATTTTTGTTGTATAATTATGATTTTCTTTCTCTTTCTTTCTCTCTCTTTGTCTCTCTCTTTGTCTCTTTCTCTTTCTTTCTCTCTCTTTTTCTCTGTCTCTCTCTGTCTTTCTTTCTTTTTTCTTTATCTCTCTCTTTGTCTCTCTCTCTCTCTCTCTCTCTTTCTCTTGTGTGGGTCATTCAGGCAAGCAGATTGACCCCATCATGGAAATGAGTATGAATATATGCATGACCGAGCGTGTGTTTGTATATACGTGTGTGTGTGTGTGATTTGTGAATGTTCCTGTGTGCACGTGTTCCCGTGTGTTCGTATGCATGCCTGTGTGTTTAATGTATTTGTGTGTGTGTGTGTGTGTGTGTACTCACCTAGTTGTGTCTGCAGGATCGAGCATTGACTCTTGGATCCCGCCAATCTTGGATGTGTGTGTGTGTGTGTGTGTGTGTGTGTGTGTGTGTGTGTGTGTGTGTGTGTGTGTGTGTGTGTGTGTGTGTGTGTGTGTGTGTTATGGTCACCCTTCCCATTTTCTCTGTTCTCGTGAATAAATAATTTTGTGGACGTATATTCTAATTGTATAGTTGATTTAAAATGAATGCATATCTTAATTCCTTCAAAGTGAGATTGGTTTTTATATTAAAATCAAAGAAATATATTGTTAAATCTTAAATATTAATTTAACGAAGGGTATCAGCATCGGGACATGCACACAGAGGCGGGACCAAAGAGCCAGAGCTCAACCCCCGCAAATACAACTAGGTGAGTACAGTTAAATTCAGCTTCTCGATGTATATGTGAGTTTATTTAATCTTGGCTAAAATATACTTTCTGGTTAGTTAGCTCTTGTATTGGCCATAGTAAACACCAAACACATATCGGCGTTCTCCCGGCTACTTATTCTAGAAGAGCAGAGATCGCCGCCGCGGCCAGCCCCGAGCGATCGCCGCCGCGGCCAGCCCCGAGCGATCGCCGCCGCGACCAGCCCCGAGCGATCGCCGCCGCGACCAGCCCCGAGCGATCGCCGCCGCGACCAGCCCCGAGCGATCGCCGCCGCGGCCAGCCCCGAGCGATCGCCGCCGCGGCCAGCCCCGAGCGATCGCCGCCGCGGCCAGCCCCGAGCGATCGCCGCCGCGGCCAGCCCCGAGCGATCGCCGCCGCGACCAGCCCCGAGCGATCGCCGCCGCGACCAGCCCCGAGCGATCGCCGCCGCGACCAGCCCCGAGCGATCGCCGCCGCGACCAGCCCCGAGCGATCGCCGCCGCGACCAGCCCCGAGCGATCGCCGCCGCGACCAGCCCCGAGCGATCGCCGCCGCGGCCAGCTCCGAGCGACTAGCAAACTTTGAAGAGAATTCTGGTTGCAGCTTCAAGAATTGATCTCGTTTTGCAGGTGTTGCCTTAACCGCTGCTTCTCATTACCGACTAACCTGCGGTGATTTACATAATGGTCTCTCGGTTGACCGCAACCTTTTGTACTTTTATGTGGCGGTTGTGTTGACCCCCGTCGCCCTAACAGGGATTGCTAGGGCTTAGGCGTTGTCCATTCTTCATCCCTGGTGGTGGTACGGGCGGGCGGCGTGTACCCGGTAACATCTCCGTGCTGTGGCAGTCTCCGGGTAACATCTCCGTGCTGTGGCAGTCTCCGGGTAACATCTCCGTGCTGTGGCAGTCTCCGGGTAACATCTCCGTGCTCTGGCAGTCTCCGGGTAACATCTCCGTGCTGTGGCAGTCTCCGGGTAACATCTCCGTGCTCTGTCATCCTCCCTAACCGATGGCCAGGCTGACGAGGGCTGTGTTTTATTAATCAGTGCTTCATCCCACGTTCCCACTATGGATAGCTTGCAGTTCATTTCCCAGACGCCCTAGTTGGGTCTGGAGGCGGAGACGCGTGCTCTTGGGGAGCTTTGATGGAAGGCCGCCACGGGCCTTCCCTTCATCCCGACCCACCTCCAGGCTTTGTGCATACTTCATCTGGGTCTAATGACTGCGTTGACCCACATTACTAAAGGGCAAATGGGATGCAGACTCCACACACACACACACACACACACACACACACACTCACTCACTCACTCACTCACTCACTCACTCACTCACTCACTCACTCACTCACTCACTCACTCACTCTGACTGCACAAGATGTTGTCGGTGGAGGAGGAGCGTGATCCTTGGTACCTGTCCCCCTGTCCCCTGTCCATCTCATACTGGCGGTCTCCTAGGTACTGCTGCTTTCCGGACCTAGTCGATCATTACTTTTGGCACCCCTAGTTAGCATTTGTTCTTACTTGGCTATTACAGTAAGGGGTTTCTGGTAGTGTCAAAGGAATACAAAGTACAGCTGTCCCAGCTGGGTTTCCCAGTAGTTTTGAGGGGGAAGGGGGGCGGTGCGCCGAACCTAAATTCTGGGTGTATCTGAATCATCGAGAATTAGTAAGTGGTGAGTATCCTGATTAGGCAATATTTAAAACTTGGATTTTTTTTACCGGTATTTCCCAAAAAATCATACCTAGTATGATTGAAAGTGATACAAAAATCATACCTAGTATGATTGAAAATGGTACAAAAATCATACCTAGTATGATTGAAAATGGTACAAAAATCATACCTAGTATGATTGAAAGTGATACAAAAATCATACCTAGTATGATTGAAAATGGTACAAAAATCATACCTAGTATGATTGAAAGTGATACAAAAATCATACCTAGTATGATTGAAAATGGTACAAAAATCATACCTAGTATGATTGAAAATGGTACAAAAATCATACCTAGTATGATTGAAAATGGTACAAAAATCATACCTAGTATGATTGAAAGTGGTACAAAAATCATACCTAGTATGATTGAAAGTGGTACAAAAATCATACCTAGTATGATTGAAAGTGGTACAAAAATCATACCTAGTATGATTGAAAATGGTACAAAAATCATACCTAGTATGATTGAAAATGGTACAAAAATCATACCTAGTATGATTGAAAATGGTACAAAAATCATACCTAGTATGATTGAAAGTGATACAAAAATCATACCTAGTATGATTGAAAATGGTACAAAAATCATACCTAGTATGATTGAAAATGGTACAAAAATCATACCTAGTATGATTGAAAATGGTACAAAAATCATACCTAGTATGATTGAAAGTGGTACAAAAATCATACCTAGTATGATTGAAAGTGGTACAAAAATCATACCTAGTATGATTGAAAGTGGTACAAAAATCATACCTAGTATGATTGAAAATGGTACAAAAATCATACCTAGTATGATTGAAAATGGTACAAAAATCATACCTAGTATGATTGAAAATGGTACAAAAATCATACCTATTATGATTTTTGTATACTGCGATTATGCAGACACACGATTTAACACAAAAAAATAACCAGAAAAATAATGTACAAAAAATACAAACAAATCTTTCAAAGGAAAAAAAAATGAACTGCATGTAAATCTATCGCCAAAGAGCAGTTTGTAAGTACAATAATAATTTTTTTTTATTTATCGTAGATTTTGAAGCAATAATTGATCTACCTGAAACAATTCCTATCTTCAGAAAAACTTTTAAAAGGACTGATTGACATGCAAAAATGTGAAAAAATTGTAACTTGCACTCCTATCCCTGCCTCTTGTTGTTTCATTGAAAATATTCCACCGGTTTCCACCAATTTCAATGGTTATTATTCACCAATGAATCAATGCTCTTGATTCAAAAATACATTAAAAAAATATTGATAGACAAATACATTCGAAAGTGGATTGTGTAACCATAATGTAGTGCATTTTTTTCTTTTGCGTATATTATTTCTTATTTTAATAATTTATATTCAGAAATTCACATCAATGGCGCAAAAGTGTAAATATTCGGACGACTTTGAAACTAGGCTTCACCGCGGTGATCAGCGACGCATCTAAAAGCCGCAAGGCTTCTTATAAAGCCTCTGCAGCATATTAAAATAGATTCAATTTTAATTAATTTCATTATCATGTCGTAACTCAAGGGTATGGCGGGCGTCTGGGAGTACCCAGGGCCAGCTAACCACGAACACTGTTCAACATCAAATTATAGTCAACCATTGCACAAGAACGTGGCGTACCTGTTCAAAAGAAAAAACAAGGGTGGTCCACCGGGATAACAATCCATGATATATCCAACTTTTACAAAAATCCTCATCCCTCGCAAGTAGCTCGGTAGAATGGGATAATCAGAAGTATAACTCAAGAGGGAGGATACATATGCGGCGTCACATCTTTGCCGGGGTGAATCTGTATGCCAAGTTGCTTCGTGGTGTTGCAAGTCCTTGCACCCCAAATTCACTGTATAGTCTTTCCAGCTGGGCCTCTGTTCCTGTTTAACTAATGCGTGAATATCTTGAGTTATCTTGAGATGATTTCGGGGCTTTTTAGTGTCCCCGCGGCCCGGTCCTCGACCAGGCCTCCACCCCCAGGAAGCAGCCCGTGACAGCTGACTAACACCCAGGTACCTATTTTACTGCTAGGTAACAGGGGCATAGGGTGAAGACTCAATGTTTGGAATGTATTTTGTGGTGGATTACCATTCACAGCGCAGTGTCGTTCCCAACCTGCCAGCCAGAGCGTCAGCTGCTGGGGAGCCCTCTGAATCATAGCCAGGACTGCTAAAGCATTTACACTTATGGAACCTGTACATCTTTCCACAATCATAGCGGCTTAGTTTACATTTATTAAATTTTATGAGCTCCGAAGCTATATAAGGTTGTCAATAACAATACGGGTTGCGAAGCCTCGAAGCATGTAAACTGTTTAATTCATTCAAAGTCGCCATATTCGAAGAAAGATGTAAATGTTTCGCAAATAGGTACGCAAATGCTTGACCAGCAGTGTGTTCTATAGCGAGGCGAGGAATTTATTCCTATAAAGATTCATAGCTGCTTCCAAGGCCGGTTTTATAAAACTTCTCTTACGCCGCGTCATAGAATGTCCTGATTCACAGCATCATCATCAAATTTTAATTTCCCCAAGATGTCCTTAGAGTCGTGTGACCCCTCGATAAAATCCTCGGTGAATCTTATGCCTTTCAAATCGCTCGTCTTGGCCTTCAGGATGGTCCAATATTTATATTTCGTAATCAACTCTAGCTCTATCTCTACACGTGCTTTATCCCACACCTGTTCCAACCCTCAGAGGCCTTGACGTCAGAACTTGACTACTGAGTGGACCGTTAGTATTTTGTTTGTACCCCTGTGTCAATACCAGTTTTCTGGACGCACTTCTCTTCGAGTATGCGAGGCATCGCCCGTCAGGCTCGTATCTTCATAAAGCCCCGTGGTTCAAGTTTAATTCGAGACAATAAAATACATCTCAAATTATAGAGTAGCTTAGGCTATTTCTACCCTCCTCCTCCCCCTCTCCGTCCCCCTTGGTTGATGTCGCACTGCCCGTCAGTAAGCCCAAAGCTACCACGATTTGAGGCTCTCTGATCCCCCTTTCTCCCGTTCCTTCCTCCCATTATTGATGACCGACCCCCACGTTCATTATCGAGGCTCATTTCCATGATGTGAGGACGATGGCCCTCACTCCTACACATCAGTGGTTGCAATATTATGATCGCGATCTGTGAGCCTTTCGCTTACCTGGTTGGTGTTTTCTAACGTCTCCTGCCATGATGGCGATCCCCACTACCCCATGATTTCACTTTATTCCCCCCATTATCCATGTCGGTAGAGGTTCCTGCAGTGATTGGTCGTACCCCATATTATGGTACGTATCCTCGCCCAGGTGTTGCAGTACCTTTCGTTACCCATTTATTACAGTGCTTACTTCTGTTAAATTCGGTAGCTAGCTCCTCTATTCTGGGATATTTATGCGACCTATTCTGTTGTGAGTTTCTATCTTCTATCTCTCTCCACATTTCCTCCTCCTCCTCTTGGCTCGAGGAGGAGGAGGGAGGATAGGTGAGATGGCGACGGTGTAAATTGTGAACCCAGGTAAAATGTATCAGATTTCCTAAGACCAACTTGGACCTCGGGTCGCTGGACGTGTTGGAGGGAATATGATTGATCCTTGGACGTGTTATATATTTTGTATTTGTCAAGAATCGTACAGATTCTTTAAGTATCTTTATAAAGACAAGAAAAAAATAGCTTAAGAGCATTCCAGTGAAACATGAAATAGCTGTTCGAAAACAGCCTATCCACCAACTGGATACCGTTTGCCCCCTGGGCGCAGCGTAATGAACAGTGTCAAAAAGTATTAAGAGTTCTTCCTGCCGGTGTTCCCCCTCTCACAACTCTTGCCTTACCGTAGCAGTCCCTCGGTCTCTTCGAGTCTCATCCTGGTGCCCTATTTTAGCTCAATTCAGGTGGTGAATGGTGGCCGGGTTTGCGACCAGAATGGCAGAGGAGAATGTGAGAAAATGATTTCATTCGGAATGACAGAAAATGACAGGTTGTTATTTTATCATTGAGAGGAAGTGACTTATTTCGCAGTAGTCACGACTGATGGAACACTTCCTCTGCCGATGGCTCGGTAACCGGCGATGACATGTGCTGGTATAATGTTTAGGTCATTAGCCGTCATACACACCGCTGCTTTAGGCTATCTTCTCGCGGGGCGGCGGTGGCGGCCATTTACAAGATCGCCGTCAAGGTTTTTCCCCGCCCTGTGATGGTGACGTTTCTCAAGTGTCACTCGACGATTTGGATTCGACCAATCTGGTAACGCCTTTGATGTTGGTCCATTACTTGTTTCTGCCTCCCCCCCCCCCAATCTTGACCCACAGCCGTCCCGTTCCCCTTATTTTTCAACCCCCTTTACCACCCATGTTCCCGAGGTCTTCCTCCCCATCACCCTATCCTCTCCTCTCATTCCCCATACTACCCCTTAGTCCTCCATTGTCCCTCCGCCCATCTCCCTTTATCAGCCCCTCCCATTTGTATAGAAGTTTGGCGCACTTTTCGCATTAATAGACTGACCACCCTACCCTATTCATCCACCCTACCCTATTCCTATTTACCCTTTCTTGGAGCATAATAAAGAATGTATACTTATGAGGAGAGCCTTTTCAAACTTGAAGAAATGTGTCTGAACCAACACCGGTCGCTTTATGACGACCAATAAACTGTTTTACGAGCTCGCGATAGGCTATTGTTTTATGCGCGGTGGTGCGAGCTGCCCATTGATTATATGAACTAGGGATTATAGGAACTAGCAACTAGGGATTATCTGACAGGGTAGTGGTGGTTATAATTCTCATAATATTTATAATAATACAAATATAAAATCCTATCTTCACCATAACCACCACCCATTATCACAACCGTTGTCATTTTAACAACCTCCATCATTATTCTAGTCTATCATAACCATCTCTATCATCACAGCCACCATAAGACCACTGGAACATTATCTAACACAGTGCAGAGTTACAAACCCGATAAGATTTCAACGTAAGGTCTTGCAACAATCAGATTAAACCAGAAGCTTTTAAGAATAGCTGGAGAAGTTCAAATTCAGGAAAGTTATGGGGAAATTACCAGTCTTGTAAGGTGGTGAGTGGATTAGGTTTATAGCAAACATCATTCAGGCAAGTGGTGGAATTAAACAAAATAGACTCGATAGATACATGGGGAAGATAGATTGGATCTAGATAAGCATTGCCCAAATTAGGTGAACATGCCCGCGGCAGTGACTATTTTAGAACCATTGCCGCTCGCTCATCATGACTGCAATTATTCATCATCCACTAACTGCTGTATAAACAGTCCCGAACCTTCACAATTAAAAATCTTGGACCACAGCCTCCCATGTAAACAAACATCACAGATGAACTTCCTGTTGTCCAGCCGAGAAGAAGGAAAAAACCACGAGATGACGTCACTCGACTATGTCTTGCGGCCGCGTCTTACTAATCCCGAGTCACTGTTACCAACACCCTCTCGGGGGAACACTTACCCCTACCTCTTCCCCTACCTCTTCCCCTACCCCTACCCCTTCCCCTACCCCTTCCCCTTCCCCTACCCCTTCCCCTTCCCCTACCCCTTCCCCTACCCCTACCACTTCCCCTACGCCTTCCCCTACCCCTTCCCCTACCTCTTCCCCTACGTCTTCCCCTACGTCTTCACCTACCCCTTCCTCTTCCCCTACCTCTTCCCCTTCCCCTACCTCTTCCCCTACCCCTTCCCCTACCTCTTCCCCTACCTCTTCCCCTACCTCTTCCCCTACCTCTTCCCCTACGTCTTCCCCTACCCCTTCCCCTACCTCTTCCCCTACTTCTTCCCCTTCCCCTACCCCTACCTCTTCCCCTACCTCTTCCCCTACCTCTTCCCCTACCCCTTCCCCTACCCCTTCCCCTACCCTTCCCCTACCCCTTCCCCCTACCCCTTCCCCCTACCCCTTCCCCTCTCCACCTGCCAAAAACATCATCATGCACTAAAGAGCCAAGTCGTATATCGGGGGGAAATGAGTAGGGTTACGGAGTATTTACAACCTATTATTAAGGAAGTCTGGTTCTACAGAATCCTGTTAGTTGGTAGTTTGTTTTGTGAGGAAGGTGGGGGAGGGGGAGGGAGGGGGAGGGGGAGGGAGGGGGTGGAGAAGGGTTGATGTTGGCAACTGTGTTTGGTGGCGGACCTGCCGGCACCCGAAGGAATGTCGAAGTGCCGAGTTTGTTTGTTTCTCGTTTCTCTTGTGACGGAATGCAAGAAGGGAGGGGAGGGGGGTTGTGATGGAAGATGGGGGGAGGGGGGTTGTGATGGAAGAAGGGGGGAGGGGGAGGGGGATGTGATACAAGAGAGAGGGAGGGAGGGCGGAGAAAGAGTAGCAGATATGCAGCTTAAATGAACAAAATCGTATAGATGTACAATGAGAGTCACCAGGCAGAAAGGAGAGAGAGAGAGAAACAGGAAGAGCGAGAGACAAGAGAGTTACAGAGAGTGGAGGATGATGTTGAGAGTGAGTGAGTGAGAGGATGAGAGAGCCTTGCACTAGACTTGAACCCTTCCACGTCCATGTGGGGATCCTAATTAGCGTTTTTTGTTTGTTCTTTTTAGCTATTTTCCTGTGCTTAATGACGTCTTGTAGTCCCCAAAGTAATGGTCGAGGGGTAATGATCCCTGAAGCCCTGGCGAGAAGTGGGTTAGTGGTGGGCCAGTGGCGGGGTTAGATTTGAGGAAATGAGCTCTTTGTAAACGCGGCGTTTGGCCAGAAGTGGGCTAGTGGTGAAGAGCGGATTTGACATTGTTGTCCCGTTTGTTTTGCGCAGTACACGGCAAACTTTGACGAATATACATCCCACTGGAGCGGCCTTGGACCATATAAACAAGGGAGTACCAGGGGTAACAGAGTTCAGTCACCTGTGTTGTCAACTCGTCCTCTTACTGGACGCACTACATTTTTGTACGTACGCACTATACACTTTTCGTACAAAAATATAAGCTTTGTATAAGCTCACACGTATACGCTTATGTAAGCTCTCACGTATTTCAACTGTGTATACGCTTTGTATAACCTCTCACGTCGCTGGAGTCGGAGATGAGGGGGAGGTAGGAGTGTCAGAACTGACTGGCTGTCTGGTGTAAAAATTGCTGTGGTTTAGGGGAAACAAAAACCCCCATTAGTATTGACGCTATTAGGGATTAAAGAGTATTGACACCAGTAGGTTAAAGTAAGTTATTGAGACATGATACATCTCAAAAGGATAGGGTAGCTTTAGAGATATTTCTACCCGGAGTAGCCTAGGTTTTAACACTTTTTAGTTAGGCTTTCTGTCAAGCCTAACTTATGAATACGCAGATTTGAGATATTAGAAATAATTGTTTCAGCGTCGGAGTAGTTAACAAATGGAATGCACGAGGTGGCGATGTGGTGGAGACAGACTCCATACACAGTTTCAAAGGTAAATATGGTAAGAGCCCAAAAGGCTCCTGAACCTGTACACCAGTTGATTGTTGGTTGAGAACCGGGACCAAAGAGAGCCGAAGCTCAACCCCCTGTTAGCATAACTAGGTGAGTACACAGGATAGCTGTAGACTAATGTATTCCTTGAGGTGTTGCCGGGGAGACAGAAGTGTTGGTGATTGGTTTTTCCACACACCAACACCTGACTTACAAGATGTCCCACCTAATACACCGCCCTACACCTGGAGTATAGTACACTTGGCAAACGCGTTCACACTTTACGGGCTCACCATAGCCAGTGCTACATGGATACTTAGTTCTAAGTAGCTAAATCTAAAACGACAACAACAACAACGTTCACACGTTCACCCTCACTAGGGCTTGACACGCGGTCACCCTCACTAGGGCTTGACACGCGGTCACCCTCACTAGGGCTTGACACGTGGTCACCCTCACTAGGGCTTGACACGCGGTCACCCTCACTAGGCTTGACACGTGGTCACCCTCACTAGGGCTTGACACGCGGTCACCCTCACTAGGGCTTGACACGTGGTCACCCTCACTAGGGCTTGACACGCGGTCACCCTCACTAGGGCTTGACACGCGGTCACCCTCACTAGGGCTTGACACGCGGTCACCCTCACTAGGGCTTGACACGCGGTCACCCTCACTAGGGCTTGACACGCGGTCACCCTCACTAGGGCTTGACACGTGGTCACCCTCACTAGGGCTTGACACGCGGTCACCCTCACTAGGGCTTGACACGTGGTCACCCTCACTAGGGCTTGACACGCGGTCACCCTCACTAGGGCTTGACACGCGGTCACCCTCACTAGGGCTTGACACGCGGTCACCCTCACTAGGCTTGACACGCGGTCACCCTCACTAGGCTTGACACGCGGTCACCCTCACTAGGCTTGACACGCGGTCACCCTCACTAGGGCTTGACACGTGGTCACCCTCACTAGGGCTTGACACGCGGTCACCCTCACTAGGGCTTGACACGCGGTCACCCTCACTAGGGCTTGACACGCGGTCACCCTCACTAGGGCTTGACATGCGGTCACCCTCACTAGGGCTTGACACGCGGTCACCCTCACTAGGGCTTGACACGCGGTCACCCTCACTAGGGCTTGACATGCGGTCACCCTCACTAGGGCTTGACACGCGGTCACCCTCACTAGGGCTTGACATGCGGTCACCCTCACTAGGGCTTGACACGCGGTCACCCTCACTAGGGCTTGACACGCGGTCACCCTCACTAGGGCTTGACACGCGGTCACCCTCACTAGGGCTTGACACGCGGTCACCCTCACTAGGGCTTGACACGCGGTCACCCTCACTAGGCTTGACACGCGGTCACCCTCACTAGGGCTTGACATGCGGTCACCCTCACTAGGGCTTGACACGTGGTCACCCTCACTAGGCTTGACACGCGGTCACCCTCACTAGGCTTGACACGCGGTCACCCTCACTAGGGCTTGACACGCGGTCACCCTCACTAGGGCTTGACACGCGGTCACCCTCACTAGGACTTGACACGCGGTCACCCTCACTAGGGCTTGACACGCGGTCACCCTCACTAGGGCTTGACACGCGGTCACCCTCACTAGGGCTTGACACGCGGTCACCCTCACTAGGGCTTGACACGCGGTCACCCTCACTAGGGCTTGACACGCGGTCACCCTCACTAGGGCTTGACACGCGGTCACCCTCACTAGGGCTTGACACGCGGTCACCCTCACTAGGGCTTGACACGCGGTCACCCTCACTAGGGCTTGACACGCGGTCACCCTCACTAGGCTTGACACGCGGTCACCCTCACTAGGGCTTGACACGCGGTCACCCTCACTAGGCTTGACATGCGGTCACCCTCACTAGGGCTTGACACGCGGTCACCCTCACTAGGGCTTGACACGCGGTCACCCTCACTAGGGCTTGACACGCGGTCACCCTCACTAGGGCTTGACACGCGGTCACCCTCACTAGGGCTTGACACGCGGTCACCCTCACTAGGGCTTGACACGTGGTCACCCTCACTAGGGCTTGACACGCGGTCACCCTCACTAGGGCTTGACACGTGGTCACCCTCACTAGGCTTGACACGCGGTCACCCTCACTAGGGCTTGACACGTGGTCACCCTCACTAGGGCTTGACACGTGGTCACCCTCACTAGGCTTGACACGTGGTCACCCTCACTTGGCTTGACACGTGGTCACCCTCACTAGGGCTTGACATGCGGTCACCCTCACTAGGGCTTGACATGCGGTCACCCTCACTAGGGCTTGACACGTGGTCACCCTCACTAGGGCTTGACACGCGGTCACCCTCACTAGGGCTTGACACGCGGTCACCCTCACTAGGGCTTGACATGCGGTCACCCTCACTAGGGCTTGACATGCGGTCACCCTCACTAGGGCTTGACACGCGGTCACCCTCACTAGGGCTTGACACGTGGTCACCCTCACTAGGGCTTGACACGCGGTCACCCTCACTAGGGCTTGACACGTGATGCCATGTTTTAGTGTGAAGGCGCCACAAGAACACAACAAGGTACACATTAGCTCCGCTCTCAGGTCACTGGAGTCGCAGAGGACAGAACTGACTCGCTGTATAGGAATGTCTCTTGGATTATCACAAATCTGTTTTTGCAGTGGATGAGTGAGTGCTAGTGATTTTATCTCTCTTCTCACCTAGTTGTGCTTGCTGGGGTTGAGCTTTGGCTCTTTGGTCCCGCCTCTCAACTGTCAATCAACTGGTGTATAGGTTCTTGAGCCTACTGGGGTCTATCTGGGCTGTGTGTGTATTCACCTAGCTGTGCTTGCGGGGGTTGAGCTCTGCTCTTTCGGCCCGCATCTCAACTGTCAATCAATGAACTGTTACTAATTTATGTTCCCACACACAGACACCAGGAAGCAACCCGTAACAACTGTCTAACTCCCAGGCACCTATTTACTACTAGGTGAACAGGAGCATCAGGATGAAATAAACTGCCCATTTGTTTACGCCTCCGCCGGGGATCGAACCCGGAACCTCAGGCCTACGAATCCCGAGCGCTTGACGTTTTCAAGGCATGGGCCGCGATAGGTTAAAGATATGAATGGAGGTGGCTTCCCGTGCTTCCTTCTGTGCACTCCACTTGTGAGCTCGAGAAAAAGAGTTACGTATAGCATGCAATCTTAAGATCTGCACTATCAAGGTGGTTATACAAGTCGCTCGCGTTGCAATTATCTGTAACTGACCCCTGCGGGGGCTCCTGGGAGGGGTGGGGTGGTGGGGGTGGGGGGTAGAATAAATGTATTTAATACGATAAGGAAGCTGGTGATTATGAAGCGTTAGTGAAGCTCCACGAGTGATGAGACCACCAACTCGCTCAGTCATGTCTGTTTGGATCACTTGTGGTAATTTACACATCTGTTGCATATCAAACAACACTGCAGTAGTCTGCAACAAAAAGTGGCTGTGTCTGGCGGAGTGTGGCTGTGGTGTAACAGTGTGGCTGTGGTCTAACAGTGTGGCTGTGGTGTAACAGTGTGGCTGTGGTCTAACAGTGTGGCTGTGGTGTAACAGTGTGGCTGTGGTCTAACAGTGTGGCTGTGGTCTAACAGTGTGGCTGTGGTGTAACAGTGTGGCTGTGGTCTAACAGTGTGGCTGTGGTCTAACAGTGTGGCTGTGGTGTAACAGTGTGGCTGTGGTGTAACAGTGTGGCTGTGGTGTAACAGTGTGGCTGTGGTGTAACAGTGTGGCTGTGGTGTAACAGTGTGGCTGTGGTGTAACAGTGTGGCTGTGGTGTAACAGTGTGGCTGTGGTGTAACAGTGTGGCTGTGGTGTAACAGTGTGGCTGTGGTGTAACAGTGTGGCTGTGGTGTAACAGTGTGGCTGTGGTGTAACAGTGTGGCTGTGGTCTAACAGTGTGGCTGTGGTCTGGCTGTGGCTGATCTCCAGACGAGACAGTACGCATAATTTTCTTGTCATATTTATATTCACAATTGTATAGAGTTGGCTTCATTAGGCTTTACCATCAAAACTGAAGGGCAGACCTGAAGCCTGGAGCCACGTGGCCATACTGAGTGGCCACGAGGCTCTTCTTCAAAAAGTTTCTGTAGGCTACAACGGGCGTAGGCCCAGTCTGACACCTGCTGCCGAAGCCAGTTTGTTAAATGTGTGTTTCTGGCGTCATTTTTGTAGTCGTGTTTATACTCGCACGTCGTTCTCCTTTCCTGGTACATGGCTCTGTCTCCCTTGTATGCTTGTGTGAAGGGCCGCTTCTCGTAGCCTAATTCTTGCTGTTATTATACTCATTTGTGTTTCCCCTGACGTGTTTCGGCTCTCACTGTTGTCTTCTCTCTCATGTCAGTATGCGATGAAAATTCAGATACATGTATAGATATGTGGAGTTGTAGGAATATTGTGGGTGCGTGTAAGAGAGAGAGAGAGAGAGAGAGAGAGAGAGAGAGAGAGAGAGAGAGAGAGAGAGAGAGAGAGAGAGAGAGAGAGAGGGGGGGAGATTGTGGTGAGGGGATTTTGTCTGTGTGTGTGGGGAGGGGGGGGGGGGCGTTGTGTGGGGGAGAGGATTGTGTGTGTGTGTGTGGTTTAGGCTTGTGTATATGGAGTCTAAGGCTATGTGTGTTAGAGAGGAAGAGAGAGACAGACAGAGAGAGGGGGGGGCAGGCAAAGATAAGGAGAGTACATAGGAAGGGAAGATAACAGGATATCTCTCGGTATATATGTATGTTATCTGATAGTTTCTGGATAGATTACATTAAGAAGGAAAAACAGAAGGCTCTTCTATTACTCTCCAACGAAGAAAATCTGTTGGTTTTAAGGCAGCTTCCATGTATTAGAACTTGTGAAATTCTTCAGTCTACCCTTGGCATTTGTTGTTACTAAATAGCATTCAATTTAAGATATGGTTTCTCTAGTAAATAAAGGTGAAGTTAGGTGGAGGACGGATTCCTTATTGTCTTTCTGAACAATATTACATTCTTGTCTCATAAGTAGGAGTAGGGTCTAAAACCTGACAAAAGTATGTACCCCCATCAAGTCACCCAAGCTCTCTAAACCCCACCTTATCTATCCTAACGTATCCTAACGCCATCCTAATCAAATGACAAGAGATACAAGTGGAGGCCTGACTAGCATCATAATCTTCACATTCATGCAGGTGATAGACCCCATAGGCCTTCATAGGGTCGAGTGGCGTTGCAGAACCAAGGGGTTGTAATACGCACAGTTCTGCACAGTTAGCCAAATAACGTCTAAATAAAGATTAAGATAAAGGTATCTTGGAGAGGATTGAAAGAACGCAATAATTCACTCAAACAAAACCCGAGGCATTTCTTCGTTTCAAGTGGTCGAGATGTTTCTCGCATTCCCTCTTTCTCTCTCTCTCTCTGTCTCTCTCTGTTTCTCCCTCTCCCCCCCCCCCCCACACACACACTAGCCCCGCCAACCTCTCCTCTACACGGCACTCTTCACACCCCCAACATACTTCTCGTGACAGTTAGGAAAGTCTTAGCCCCATAAAGAGTGAACTCTCTGGCACAGGTGGAAGGCTGACCCGTACAGTCTCGTGCGCCACCTATGTCTGAAATGCTGAACCCTCCAGCCCAAACTACCGGCCCAGGTGATTCGGCACCAAGGGAGGGGAGGAATGGTTGAGGGAGAGGGGAGAGAAGGAAGGAATGAGAAGAGGAATGACGAGAGAGAGAGTGCAAGGAAAGGAAGAAGGAAGCGACGGACGGACGAAAACTAGAAACAGAGGAATCAGAAGATATAAAAAAGAATGCTCCCGGACGCAGGTTCGAATCTTCGTCACGGCCCTTGTGGATTTGTTCATATCAGAAATAAGTTTTTCAGTCCGAGTCGTAAATAAGTGTAACAGACCAGACGAGGAAGTTGCCGAAGCCAATTCGATGCACAGTTTTAAATGTAAATATGATAGTGTGAAAGAGAGTCACTGCCTGGTAGCCTGGTGGATAGCGGGCAGGACTCGTAATTCTGTAGCGCGGGTTCGATTCCCGCACCAGGCAGAAACTAATGGGCAAAGTTTCTTTCACCCTGAATGCTCCCTGTTACCTAGCAGTACATAGGTACCTGGGAGTTAGTCAGCTGTCACGGGCTGCTTCCTGGGGTGCGTGTGTGGTGTGGAAAAAAAAGTAGTTAATAAACAGTTGATTGACAGTTGAGAGGCGGGCCGAAAGAGCAAAGCTCAACCCCCGCAAACACAACTAGGTGAATACACACACACACACACACACATATATACACACACAGGCGGGATATAGGCGGGATCCAAGAGTCAATGCTCGATCCTGCAAGCACAAATAGGTGAGTACACACACACACACCGAAAAACGAGGATGATAGTAAAAAAATGAAATACGAGAAAGGAGAATGGAGATAGAGCAATATGAATAGTAACAAACACGTACTAACCTGTCACCGACCCATCCCTACAGTCCTTACACATCCTGCCATCCCCACCCTATCCCACCCCATCCCTGCGGAGAGAGTGATGGCGGAGCAGTGGTGGACAGACGTTGTACTAGCAGCTGGTGGCACTGTGCCTGTCTCCCCTTGAGGCACTTGTTGTGACAGGGACGTTGGTGGCACTGTCATGACCCGTCTCTCACTCTCTGTACATGCCTACATGTGCTTGCAGTGTTGGGCTTCAGCTCATAAGCCCGGCTCTTTTTGTATAGGGATCGCCTGGTTAATATAATACCTGGTTGATGGGGTTCTGGGAGGTCTTCTACTCCCCAAGCCCGGCCCGAGGCCTGACTTGACTTGTGAGAGTTTGGTCCACTAGGCTGTTGCTTGGAGCGGCCCGCAGGCCCACATACCCACCACAGCCTGGTTGGTCTGGTACTCCTTGAAGGAAAAAGTTTCCTGTAATATTTCTGATGCTCGATTGATTTGATTGACTGACTCGATTTTTATCATAGCTCACTTGCCTTTGAAACTGTTGTGTTGATGTATGTTGTTTTAAATTCAGCTACTCTGAACAAAAGTTGCAAGTAGCACGGGCTATGGTGAGCCCGTAGTGGACTTACCTGGCACGTTGATGATAGGTGTGGGCTGTCCGTGTCTTCACAGGAAATGTTCTTCCATGTGTCTCAAGGTCATTTGCATTTTGTTTCTTTGTCAAGTATGTCGATTCTTCTTGGGATTTCATACGTCGCTATCATGTTTCCCAGCTGATCCTGTGCTCCAGTATTGGGTGAGTCACTTCTTTGTGCCTGGAGCCCATTTATCTAAATTCCAGATCCGATCTTGTTCTCTGCCTAGTTTGTTATTTTAGTTCATTTTGTAATTTTTTTTGCGTGTAATATGATACTGTGGCTGCATTCTATGGGGTTTGTCTCACGTTTGTTGTGTACACCATTGTGACGGCTTCTTTGTCTACAGGTCGGTGAAGGCTGCAAACTTTGCTCAGACGACGTGCGCCTCGGACCTCGGGCTTGGATTTATGTCGACTCCCGTGTCTTAATTCCTTCTCCGAGACGGGGTGTTGAGTCTCCTCCTCCTCCCTTGTTGCTTCTTGGGCCTCCTCGCTCCTCCTCCGCTTCTCCTAGCTCCTCCTGGTCTACCTCCGGTCGATATCGAGAGTTCCTACTCTCGCACTCGGGCCTGGACTGGACCAGAGACTGCTATCCATTCACCTGGGCTGTAGGAGACTCGAACCGTCGGCCCTCCAGCGTGTGAGGCCGATGATCTATCGACTGAGCTATGAGGAGCCCCAGCCTAAAATAATACAGAACACGTGCAATAAACACAAAAATACCCTGATTTACCCCGTGGCACAACCCTAGCAATGTGTCCCTGCAACGTTCACGTGTGAGCAGACACGTACACAACTCGTCTTGGGAACCGCACTTACACGCAATGCAACACGAGGGACAGAGGCTGATGAACACAGCGTCTCTCACAAGATAGCCTAGTATAATCCCACAACTGTAGCCCCAAGTGAGTGCATGTACTTAAAGAGTTGTGTGTGCACTCACAACACACACACATGGATACACGTTGTAGCCATGTGATACACGAATGATACTGGTAACACCGACGAGTGTATGCTTTGAGGTGAACAAAGGTAAGGATCAATTTGAGTTTAAAAGTTGGCAACAGGTAGACAGATGACCGTGGAGGGTAGAAACAGCCTAAGCTACTCTATCCCTTTGAGATGTATTTTATTGTCTCAAAAAGCGTATTTTCTTGTCTCATAAAACGTATTTTATTGTCTCCAAAAACGTATTTTATTGTCTCATAAAACGTATTTTATTGTCTCAAAAAAACGTATTTTATTGCCTCAAAAAAACGTATTTTATTGTCTTAAAAAACGTATTTTATTGTCTCAAAAACGTATTTTATTGTCTCAGAAAGCGTATTTTATTGTCTCAAAAAGCGTATTTTATTGTCTCAAAAAAACGTATTTTATTGCCTCAAAAAACGTATTTTGTCTTAAAAAACGTATTTTATTGTCTTAAAAAACGTATTTTATTGTCTCAAAAACGTACTTGAACTTGAAATAAGAGGTAAACGGTCCGCTTAACAGCAGGTAACACTTAACATTGACAGAAAACAGTGCTGCTCAATGGACGGCACTCGCTGTAAATCTTGCATGTGTCATATGGTATTGTGACCAACAGTGACTTCCCATACAACAGGGAAGTCTACTACCATGAGGCTTTATTATAGACCGGTTAAAAAAAGTACATACAGCTGTTTACACCCGCTACATCCCTCTGCTATCCTCCACTACACTCCATCTTTATTTACACTAGCGGATAGGTCAAGCTTCGTGAATCACATATTTTATTCAACAATTGTTAGCCATCTTTGGGTAGGCTGAGGCTTGAGCCAAGCTCGTCCGGGTAGTGGGTGGGGGGGGGGGGGATTGTGGACCTTAATCATAAGGGCAGGAAGGTCGAGATCCCCCGCCAACGTTGCTATCTATAGGAAGTCAACAGTGTTCCCACGGGAGAGGAGCGTCCGAATCCCAACACCGGCTTCGACATCGGCTTCAAATTTCGAGAAGTGCACAACTTTTCATTGATAGCAGTTACCGCTGTGTTTATTGATAGCAGTTACCGCTGTGTTTATTGATAGCAGTTACCGCTGTGTTTAATCCTTATATTAGGTTGTATAAATTGGTCTACTTTTAACTATATGCGTCTTAGAATGAGGTAGAAGTTTATTATGGATGTAAATATTACGACATTGGGGATTTATAGGATCGACATGCACAAAAAATGAGAGGATTGCAATAAGACGATCACTAATCCTACTGGATGGGGGATCGAATTCTCCTCCCAGATGAGATTACAGACTTAATCCCTCATCCCGCAGACATTCAGATGCTCACCACATAAGCGGCCGGAGGGGCGTAGTGACTCTTAATGGCGCATAATTAGGCTTTAAATAAATGTTATCTGTTACGGGTACGCGTTAAACGTTTGTGGGGGGGGGGGGGACAAATTATTTGATGAGTATTATACGTCGTTATTGACTGCCTCTGGTCTCTACGTCAAGTTAAGGCCACTCAGGGGCCAGTCTAGGGAGCCGGTCGGCCGAGCGGACAGCACGCTGGACTTGTGATCCTGGGTTCGATCCCAGGCGCCGGCGAGAAACAATGGGCAGAGTTTCTTTCACCCAATGCCCCTGTTACCTAGCAGTAAAATAGGTACCTGGGTGTTAGTCAGCTGTCACAGGTTGCTTCCTGGGGGTGGAGGCCTGGTCGAGGACCGGGCCGCGGGGACACTAAAAGCCCCGAAATCATCTCAAGATAACCTCAAGAAGATAGTTACGATACAGCGAAGATAGACTTGCTTATAACAAGACTTGCAATTTAATTCATGAGCATTGCTTATAACAAGGGTGCACTATAACTCCCGACGATATAACAGGAGCGTGATGTATCTATGGGAAGATAATGAGGCCTTAAGAGAGGACGTAACCTGCATATTCCTGGGGCGCACACGCACTACCCACTGCACCATGATGGGATGAGTGTCTCTCAGAAGTCCAGGGAGGCGGCGGAGTGTTCGATCCCAATCTACGTCTTAACTGTTGCCTTGTGTCTTGTAAGTGGGTTGACCAGACCACGCACACTAGAAGGTGAAGGGACGACGACGTTTCGGTCCGTCCAGGACCATTTTCAAGTCGATTGTGATGAAATTGAAATAAGTTTATTGAGGTAAAATACACACAAAGGGATGAGGTAGCTCAAGCTATTCTCACCCCGTTCAGTATATCGTGTTAATACATACATAGACACACTTCACAAACAATAAACATATTAAACATTCTGAGAGATAAACATATACAATTCCTCCTTTACACAAGTAGTATGGTATCAGACGTACACAAATACTTTTATGACCTAGATTGTGATGAGGAAAGATTGATTGATAAAGATTAAGCCACCCAAGAGGTGGCACGGGCATGAATAGCCCGTAAAGTGATGAGGCAGTAGAGACAGGCAATAAATAGGCAAGAGAGAGGTGAGGAGGAAAATATATATTGGTTGGTCTTGTAAGTGGCCTCTCACGGGAGACATCTCCCGTCACGCAGGGTGCAGTCGCACCTCCACACATCTCCAGTATCAGCTCTTGATACTGGTAATGGCTCAAAAGGGCCACCACTTACGAGCTATTCATGCCCGTGCCACCTTTTGGGTGGCTTAATCTTCATCAATCAAGTGGCCTCGATCATCATTTGTATCGTGAGAACTCGATGAATTCGCCCCCTGATACACAAACAAACGATAGCTGATGGTATCGTCGCTATCATGCTGTTTGTGGACGGAGCCACTGTTGCGTACTCCGCTCGGCCTCTAGAGTATTACATCGTATTTTAAGATCCTTTGGTCCCATTATAAAGGGTCTTTACCCTTTACAACAAGGTTCTTGACTCCCATTATAAATAAGACGAAATGTCCATGTAGCACGGGCTATGGTGAACCCGTCGCCCATGGTAAGATTCCCAATGCATAAATTCGTCACCCACTCCTCCCTCATCTTCAACCCCCCCCTTCCCCCCCCTCCCCCCCTCCCCCCACATTGGAAACCAGTCGTCGCCCCCCCCCTCCACCTCCTCCCCCCCCCTACTCCCCAACTACCACCATCGTGCTATTCTCCCCATAACTCTACAAAAGTCCCCCCTCCCCCCCCTCTTCCACCCCTTCCCCCCCCTCTTCCACCCCTCCCCCCCCCCAGCAGGAGGGAGTACCAGGAGTCCGTCCTTTGGTACACGGTACCAACCAGTCCTGGCCGGCTAAGATTTCATGGAAGGTGTCAGAGCTTCACTTTTTTGTGGGGTGAGGGGGGGAGGGAGGGAAGAAGATGGTGAGGTACAGATTGAAGGAAAATATGTTGGAAATGTGAAGTACAGAGAGAGTTGTGATGGCGGGCTGGCTGACTGTCCGCCTTGCTGCCACGATGTGTGTGTACTTACCTAGTTGTGTTTGCGGGGGTTGAGCTCTGGCTCTTTGATCCTGCCTCTCAACCGTCAATCAACAGGTGTACAGGTTCCTGAGCTTAATGGGCTCTTATCATAGCTACACTTGAAACTGTGTATAGAGTTTCTTTCTAAATAGAGAGACTCCACCACATCTCTTCCTAATGCATTCCATTTGTCAACCACTCTGACACTAAAAAAAGTTCTTTCTAATATCTCTGTGGCTCATTTGGGCACTCAGTTTCCACCTGTGTCCCCTAGTGCGTGGTTCTCTGGTATCTCTCTCTGCTTTCTGGTGTTCTGTTATTCCGGAAGTTCCTCCACGCCCTTTTGTTCAGTTCCTTTGCTTCCATACATGCCCTATTATACTATGGATTCTTCTGTTGCTTCTCGGATTTTTCCTTTTGGGCCGGGATGTATCTGCTTACTGCCTCCTGACACTTTTGGGTAACATAGTCCATTATATCTTGTACAGACTTATCTCTGAGGTCTGTGTCCCAAGGTATTTCCCTTAGGAAACTTCTCATCTCATAATTTCCCTTTCGGTATGCCAGCCTTTTGTTTCCTAGTTCTGTTTTGGGGGAGATAATTCCTAGCTCTACCAGGTACTCAAAGTTCAATACACTGTGATTACTCATTCCCAAGGGTGCTTCCATCTTGACTTGTGTGTGTGTGTGTGTGTGTGTGTGTGTGTGTGTGTGTGTGTGTGTGTGTGTGTGTGTGTGTGTGTGTGGACGCAATTATTAATCACATCTTGCATGCTCACTTAGTTATAATGTTCGTGTCTTGACAAGCTCGAGTGCCTGAGTGCATGTTTGTGTTGGAGATGTGAGCACGTGCGTGCGCGCGCGCGCGGGGGTGCTTTCAAATTTCACCAGTGCTTTATCTCTGTTTATGATTTAAATATTTGTTTGTGTGGTATATTACATTGCAGTTGATACACCCGTTGCTTCGTGTCTTTGATGTGTATCAGGATTTGTATACATCGCTGTGCACAAGTGTGTCTTAGTTCACGTACACACACACACACACACGGGAGTTAAACCTCACTTCGCTGGAAGACAGAAGTTAGGGGGGACATGATCACCACATTCAAGATTCTAAAGGGAATTGATAGGGTAGATAAAGACAGGCTATTTAACACAAGGGGCACACGCACAAGGGGACAGGTGGAAGCTGAGTGCCCAAATGAGCCACAGAGATATTAGAAAGAACTTTTTCAGTGTCAGAGTAGTTAGTAAATGGAATGCATTAGGAAGTGATGTGGTGGAGGCTGACTCCACACACAGTTTCAAGTGTAGAGCCCAATAGGCTCAGGAATCGGTACACCTGTTGATTGACGGTTGAGAGGCGGGACCAATGAGCCAGAGCTCAACCCCCGCAAACACAACTAGGTGTTGCTCCAACGAGAGCCCGAAGCCGACTAACGATTGGGGGAGGGGGGATTGGTAGACGCCTGACGACTGCTGAGTAGATGATTGGAACCCAAAAGCCGTACATACACACGTTATGTGACGGAATACATATACGTATGTGATAGGCAGGCGACGAGTCACAATAACGTGGCTGAAGTATGTTGACCAGACCACACACTAGAAAGTGAAGGGACGACGACGTTTCGGTCCGTCCTGGACCATTCTCAAGTCGTATCGACTTGAGAATGGTCCAGGACGGACCGAAACGCCGTCGTCCCCTTCACTTTGTAGTGTGTGGTCTGGTCAACGCGTATGTGTGATAGGGTTCTCATAGCATGCATGAGAAAATTGCAAATCGGGAACCAGGTTGTGAGATTATAAAGAGTGATGGATGAAAGATAGCATTAAACTCGCTTGAATATCAGAGGTGGACCTTCCCCCAAGTGCGACTCGACTCCATCGGTAGATGACCTGATGGTGGATCGTCATGTTGATGACAATTACACGAAACATTGGATATGAATTGGGTATACGTTCAGAGTTTGGAAAGACCTGGGTAAATACTGGTTTGGTGACTGGGTAGGGAAATATGTGGGGGAAGGAAAACCACTACATGTGTAGTAAAGGGTCTATAGCCCCTATCCATGGCTAACCCACCCACCGGGGGGGTTCCCACGGCCCAGCATCCCCCCCCCCCCACACTCTCCAGGGGGTCGTCAGGAGAGGCATCTGAGACCCTTGATCTTTACTGATGAGTGAGACAAGTCCATCCTTCAGAGACCGGGCCGCGGGGACGTTGATCCCCGGAACCAATAACGGGTAGGTAGAAAGACTGATTTTTATTGATATTTTTTTAAATATATATTTTTGTGTCAGGTAAATTCGCCGTCACAACTTTTCAAATTTTAATAAAACAAAATTTATATATAAATATTCTTATTGTCCTTTGTATTGACTCGGTCACTACATGTAGCGTTCCTTCTCTTAAACATCTTGAGGTTATCTTGGGGTGATTTCGGGACTTAGCGTCCCCGCGGCCCGGTCCTCGACCAGGCCTCCTTTTTTGTTACACATCCCTCAGGAAGCAGCTCGTAGCAGCTGTCTTAACTCCAAGGTACCTATTTACTGCTAGGTGAATAGGTGCATCAACGTGAAAGAAACTTTGCCCGTTTGTTTCCGCCTTCACCGGGGATCGAGCCCGGAATTTCAGGACTACGAATGTGATGCGCTGTCCACTCAGCTGTCAGGCGCCCTTATTCGTGCCTTCATTCCCTTTTTTATCTTTTTCTTCTATCTTATATCTTTTTTTTTTATCTTTACCCCCATCTACTTTTCCCCCCTCATCCTCCCCCCTCTCTCACCAGTTCTTCATTCTCGCTCTTGCACCTTAGCTCTTCCCCCTCTCCCCCCTCCCCCCCTCCCCCCCTCCCCTCTCCCCCCCTCCCCTCTCCCTTTCTCACCCCCCTTCTCACCCCCCCCACCTTCTCACTTCCCCCCCCCCTCCCTCTTCTCTCCTCACCTCCCCCCTCCTTCTCTCCTCACCTCCCCCTCCTTCTCTCCTAACCTCCCCCCCACCCTTCTCTCCTCACCTCCCCCCCCCCCCTTCTCTCCTCACCTCCCCCCCCCCCCTTCTCTCCTCACCTCCCCCCCTTTCTCTCCTCACCTCCCCCCCTTCTCTCCTCACCTCTCCCCTCCCCTTCTCTCCTCACCTCTCCCCCCCTTCTCTCCTCTCCTCTCCCCCCCCCCTTCTCTCCTCACCTCTCCCCCATACCCTCCTCACGTCCCCCTCTCTCCTCACCTCCCCCCTCTTCTCCCCCCTCCTTTCTCTCCCCCTCCCTCCTCACCCCCCCACCTCACCACCACCCCCCCACCCACTAATTGCTCCACCACTGGTGTGAGTAGTGCACATCCTTCACCATCTTCCACCTCGGGACGACGGATGGCTGCTCCTGCCGGGTGCTGCTGGATGACGCTTATATGAGAGCACCGTAATAGTACAGAGCGCCTCTACGTCACCGTAGGGGGGGGGGCGGGGTGGTCACGGTGCTTACCTTACAGTCGCTACCCTTACAGTGCTTACCTTAAGTCACTACCTGACAGTTGACTATAACCCCCACATGCCCTTGCCTATACCCGTCTTGTTATACTAGTGATTGAATTGACGTTCGAATTTGTCGTTGATCTTGGTCTTCCTTCAACCGTACAGGGGTAGCTTACCTTGCGATGATTTCAGGGCTCAACGTCCCCGCGGCCCGGTCTCCAACCAGGCCTCCTAATAGGTACCAGGTATGGGTCTATTTCCTTATATTCCTTCCACACATTTTGCGTTTCCAAGTTCCATTCGTGTCCTGTCGTTCGACTTGCTCTGAGTTTAAAGTGGATGTCCTTCTCCACCTTGTCCTTCTCCTCAGTATCTCGTATGTCGTGATCATGTGTTTATGGTGGTGGTGAGGATGGTGGTGGTGATGGTGGCGAGGATAGTGGTGATGGTGGTGGTGAGGGGTGAGTAAGGGAGGGTTCTAATTGGTATTTTTAAGACTGTATACAAACATTATTGTGGGGAGGGGTGAGAGGGAGAGACGCAGATGTAAACAGGAGAGTTGTTCTCTCTCTCTCTCTCTCTCTCTCTCTCTCTCTCTCTCTCTCTCTCTCTCTCTCTCTCTCTCTCTCTCTCTCTCTCTCTCTCTCTCTCCCATTTCTGTTGACTTTCATTTATCCCTTTATCATGTTTCCTTCGTTCCCTCTCTTTGATATGTCAGTTTCCAATCTTCTCCCCTCTCATTGCTCTTCTTCTCTCCTTAACCCTCCTCCCCCCTTCTCTCCTTCCCATTTTTCCTATCTCTATCTTTCCATTCCATATTTCCCCAATTATCTCTACCATACATCGTTTCTGTTTCCTTATCCTGCTAAGCCCACGCACTCTCCCTCCTCTCTCCCATAATACCAGCTGCCGCTCCCCTCTGACTTCTTCGCGTCCCCTCAGCGCTCACATACACACGTGTGTATATATATACATACACATATGTGTATATATATACGACTGCTCATTACCTTCCCACATATTCCCCTCTCCTATAACACGCTTACCTCATGCTGCTCTATTCCCCTCTCTGCCCCCCTCCTTCCCCTATTTTCCCTTGTACATACTGTTATTATTGTTTAAGATTCGCTACTTGGAACAAAAAGTTGCAAGTAGCACGGGGTATGGTGAGCCCGTAATGGACTTACCTGGCACAGGAGCGGGGCAAGTAGCACGGGTTATGGTGAGCCCGTAGTGGACTTACCTGGCACAGGAGCGGGGCAAGTAGCACGGGTTATGGTGAGCCCGTAGTGGACTTACCTGGCACAGGAGCGGGGCAAGTAGCACGGACTATGGTGAGCCCGTAGTGGACTTACCTGGCACAGGAGCGGGGCAAGTAGCACGGGTTATGGTGAGCCCGTAGTGGACTTACCTGGCACAGGAGCGGGGCAAGTAGCACGGGCTATGGTGAGCCCGTAGTGGACTTACCTGGCACAGGAGCGGGGCAAGTAGCACGGACTATGGTGAGCCCGTAGTGGACTTACCTGGCACAGGAGCGGTGCAAGTAGCACGGACTATGGTGAGCCCGTAGTGGACTTACCTGGCACAGGAGCGGTGCAAGTAGCACGGACTATGGTGAGCCCGTAGTGGACTTACCTGGCACAGGAGCGGGGCAAGTAGCACGGGCTATGGTGAGCCCGTAGTGGACTTACCTGGCACAGGAGCGGTGCAAGTAGCACGGACTATGGTGAGCCCGTAGTGGACTTACCTGGCACAGGAGCGGGGCAAGTAGCACGGGCTATGGTGAGCCCGTAGTGGACTTACCTGGCACAGGAGCGGGGCAAGTAGCACGGACTATGGTGAGCCCGTAGTGGACTTACCTGGCACAGGAGCGGGGCAAGTAGCACGGTCTATAGTGAGCCCGTAGTGGACTTACCTGGCACAGGAGCGGGGCAAGTAGCACGGGCTATGGTGAGCCCGTAGTGGACTTACCTGGCACAGGAGCGGGGCAAGTAGCACGGGCTATGGTGAGCCCGTAGTGGACTTACCTGGCACAGGAGCGGGGCAAGTAGCACGGGCTATAGTGAGCCCGTAGTGGACTTACCTGGCACAGGAGCGGGGCAAGTAGCACGGGCTATGGTGAACCCGTAGTGGACTTACCTGGCACAGGAGCGGGGCAAGTAGCACGGGCTATGGTGAGCCCGTAGTGGACTTACCTGGCACAGGAGCGGGGCAAGTAGCACGGGCTATGGTGAGCCCGTAGTGGACTTACCTGGCACAGGAGCTGGCCGCCAATCCTGAGCGTTGTACATGTTGTTGTTGTTGTTTTTGGATTTAGCTACTCGGAACGAAATGTTCATGTAGCACGGGCTATGGTGAGCCCGTAATTGAGTTCGGTTTATATCAAATAAAGGTTGAGAAAATACACAAAATATCAATATTCTGAAAATTCCTTTTAGTTTTCCTTCGTATGTTGTGATGACGAGGGGACAGGAAGCCTGCAGGGCTTGATTACGTAACGTTTACGTTCCCTTTCACTGACTCGGGGCGCAAAAGTACGACTTGGGTATTCTAACCAGTCAGGAGGAAGACTCTTCCGAAGTACCTAACTGGTATCCAACTGAGACTCGACTCCTTCCCCGGAGTTCATACAAGTCTGTGATCGAAGTGAATGAAGCCACAAGTGAATGAAGGCAATTGTGGCTAGCATTTTCTTCTTGAGGTTATCCTGAGATGATTTCGGGGCTTTAGTGTCCCCGCGGCCCGGTCCTCGACCAGGCCTCCACCCCCAGGAAGCAGCCCGTGACAGCTGACTAACACCCAGGTACCTATTTTACGGCTAGGTAACAGGGGCATAGGGTGAAAGAAACTCTGCCCATTGTTTCTCGCCGGCGCCTGGGATCGAACCCGGGACCACAGGATAACAAGTCCAGCGCGCTGTCCGCTCGGCCGACCGGCTCCCTCAGCTCCCTCCCCTGTTACAAAGATTTACAACCTTTATTGCTCTTCCTTCGAGTATTTACTCTCTGACATCTTGCGTTCAGGTCTTCATTAATGTGTAAATATTGTGATATCGGGAACCGACACATTCATCCACTTGGATTGCTCGGTAGAGCAACGATGTTGGTTCTTGCCGGGTCGGTGTTCGATGCCTGATGGTCTTGTAGTGATTGGGCACCGGTCCTCGTATCCCAGATCCTTGTCCTCGTATCCCAGATCCTTGTCCTCGTATCCCAGATCCTTGTCCTCGTATCCCAGATCCTTGTCCCCATATCCCAGATCCTTGTCCTCGTATCCCAGATCCTTGTCCTCGTATCCCAGATCCTTGTCCTCGTATCCCAGATCCTTGTCCTCGTATCTCAGATCCTTGTCCTCGTATCCCAGATCCTTGTCCCCATATCCCAGATCCTTGTCCTCGTATCCCAGATCCTTGTCCTCGTATCCCAGATCCTTGTCCTCGTATCCCAGATGATTGCCCCCGTATCCCAGATCCTTGTCCTCGTATCCCAGATCCTTGCCCCCGTATCCCAGATCCTTGCCCCCATATCCCAGATCCTTGCCCTCGTATCCCAGATCCTTGCCCCCATATCCCAGATCCTTGTCCTTATATCCCATATCCTTGCCCCCGTATCCCAGATCCTTGTCCACATATCACTTTTTAAATGCTATATAGCCACATTGGCTTAGTGCTTTCTCCTGATAAATTACTTTGCCTAAACAACACGCTATCAATGAAAATTAGAACAATTTCAACATTTTTTTCAGTTAGTTTGACTTCCATTAAAGCTTTATTATTTATTAGTATTATTTTTCTACCGCAGACGTGGCCATACATTTACAGTGCTAACCAGCATATATACATTTTCTTCTGTCCTCCATGGTCAGGGTGAAAGATTTGTCAAACATACAGTTCAGAGATTTATTGAACAACCACAGAAGGGGATCGTAGTGCTATTAAAATGTTAGGCTAAGCTACGTTCCATTGAAGCTGTCTGGTGGACAATGAATCGCGCATTGACGGTGCGCGCGAGGCTATTGCGAAAACATAACTTAGTATTGGAGTTTTGCGTGACCGCGCATTCTGTTTTGCAATTCTTAGTGAACCTCCACTCGTATCACAAGTGGAGGCCTTGTGATACGAGCTATGCAAGAACAACGGTTTCAACCCTTTTACCCTGTCGTAGCTCAGTCGATTAAGGCAGTGTCTGGGATGCTCCCGGACGCAGATTCGAATCCTCGTCACGGCCCTTGTGGATTTGTTCATTTGATGCATCACGTTAGTGTTTTGTGGTTGTTAATCTCTTCTTAGCGCCTTGTTTTGTAGCGCATGTGGTTTGTGAATACGGGCGCTGTTTACGTATCGTGG
Source organism: Procambarus clarkii (assembly GCF_040958095.1). NCBI lineage: Eukaryota > Metazoa > Arthropoda > Malacostraca > Decapoda > Cambaridae > Procambarus > Procambarus clarkii. The sequence continues at coordinate 28,091,504 of NC_091184.1, read as the reverse complement.
TACTGGAGGGTGCTGGAGATGGGACCTCATCTTGAGATGGTTACCATGAGATGATTTCGGAGCTTAGCGTCCCCGCGGCCCGGTCGTCGACCAGGCCGCTTCGAGATCTGATTACAAGTTCCCAACCTTGGGGAGGGGGTGGGGGGTGGGGGGGTGGATCCACGGGACTGTGCTTTGACAAAATAAGAACTACTTATGAGTGAGTTGAATTGAATGTCTCTCTATAATTTAGCGTGGCTGTGGGAGGAGCCAGGTGTGAGAACGTGGCTGTGGGGAGGAGCCAGGTGTGAGAACTTGGCTGTGGGGAGGAGCCAGGTGTGAGAACTTGGCTGTGGGGAGGAGCCAGGTGTGAGAACTTGGCTGTGGGGAGGGGCCAGGTGTGAGAACTTGGCTGTGGGGAGGAGCCAGGTGTGAGAACGTGGCTGTGGGGAGGAGCCAGGTGTGAGAACTTGGCTGTGGGGAGGAGCCAGGTGTGAGAACTTGGCTGTGGGGAGGAGCCAGGTGTGAGAACTTGGCTGTGGGGAGGGGCCAGGTGTGAGAACTTGGCTGTGGGGAGGAGCCAGGTGTGAGAACGTGGCTGTAGGGAGGAGCCAGGTGTGAGAACGTGGCTGTGGGGAGGAGCCAGGTGTGAGAACTTGGCTGTGGGGAGGAGCCAGGTGTGAGAACTTGGCTGTGGGGAGGAGCCAGGTGTGAGAACGTGGCTGTGGGGAGGAGCCAGGTGTGAGAACTTGGCTGTGGGGAGGAGCCAGGTGTGAGAACTTGGCTGTGGGGAGGGGCCAGGTGTGAGAACTTGGCTGTGGGGAGGAGCCAGGTGTGAGAACGTGGCTGTGGGGAGGAGCCAGGTGTGAGAACGTGGCTGTGGGGAGGAGCCAGGTGTGAGAACTTGGCTGTGGGGAGGAGCCAGGTGTGAGAACGTGGCTGTGGGGAGGAGCCAGGTGTGAGAACTTGGCTGTGGGGAGGAGCCAGGTGTGAGAACTTGGCTGTGGGGAGGAGCCAGGTGTGAGAACTTGGCTGTGGGGAGGAGCCAGGTGTGAGAACTTGGCTGTGGGGAGGAGCCAGGTGTGAGAACTTGGCTGTGGGGAGGAGCCAGGTGTGAGAACGTGGCTGTGGGGAGGAGCCAGGTGTGAGAACTTGGCTGTGGGGAGGAGCCACGTATGAGAAGGTGCTTTCAAAAAGGGTAACGACCCAAATACAAAAGGATGAAAATCCACGGACAATAGAGCCTTGCGGAGTTGTATTATTGCGCCAAATTTACGAACTGTTCTTGGTTTGGTTTAGTTTCTGTCTTCGTCTATTTTATTAATGTGAATTTTTGCCCACTGTGGTGATCTTTTCGGGACACGCCTGTCTGTGTATACAGCGCTGTGTTGGCTTGGGTGGTTTGTGTGTTCTGGTACGACGCTTGCTGCCCTTCTTCTTTCCTTACCCCCCTTCCAACCCCCTCCTGACCCCCCTTTCCACACACCCCCCACCTCCACACACCACCCCTCCTCCACACACAACCCCTCCTCCACACACCACCCCACCTCCACACACCACCCCCCACCTCCACACACCACCCCCCACCTCCACACACCACCCCTCCTCCACACACCACCCCCCCTCCACACCCCCCACCCCTCCTCCACACACCACACCCCCTCCTCCACACACCACCCCCCCCTCCACACCCCCCACCCCTCCTCCACACACCACACCCCCTCCTCCACACACCACCCCCCCTCCACACCCCCCACCCCTCCTCCACACACCCCCCACCCCACCTCCACACACCCCCACCCCTCCTCCACACACCCCCCACCCCTCCTCCACACACCACCCCTCCTCCACACACCACCCCTCCTCCACACCCCCCACCCCTCCTCCACACCCCCCACCCCTCCTCCACACCCCCCACCCCTCCTCCACACCCCCCACCCCTCCTCCACACACCACCCCTCCTCCACACACCACCCCTCCTCCACACACCCCCCCTCCACCCCCCCCCTCCACCCCCCGCCACAAACACATCCTGGCCGACTATCAGGTGACAGCCAGGTGCTAAAGTTCGCGGGACTGCTGGTGAAACACAAGCTGAAGCCTGGGTTCTCGAGGGCTTCACAAAGCTTTACTCGGGCTTGTCCACCAGCGGGGGGTGGGTGGGTAGGGGAATGAGGGTGAAGGGGGGAATGAGGGAGGGAGGACACGCTGTTGAAGATAGAGGAGGAATTTGGAAGAGGCCGTGTGTACATAATTATAGTAGAATTATACAAATAAAGAGATAAACAGGAAGAGTGAGAATGAGGGATGAGAAGGAAATATGTGGGAACTGATGATTGTTTAGCGTTGGGGGGGATAGGGGTTCTGGGGGTGGGGGTTAGGGGGGATTGGAGTGAGGGGGAGGGGGGGGGTGGGTCTGATATTCCCACTAACGTAGCGATAAGCGCAAGAATAATATGCATATATATTTTATTTCTGTCAGTAGAGTTGTTTTTCTAAACTGGATTTAAAGACTCTTTTAACTGCCCGATAAACTTGCCCCTTGGGGGAAAATTTAAATTTACAGACTCTCTTAAAGCTTTATGTGGACTAAGCATTAGAGTGGATTTAATGAGGTTTTTAATGTTTCATATTGACATAAATGCAAGAAAATTAAGAATATAATAATTATGCTACTTTCTGATTACATTTGTGTGTGGATAGGCAGGCAGGTTACTGTGTGTGGATAGGCAGGCAGGTTACTGTGTGTGGATAGGCGGGCATGCAGGAGGGTTACTGTGTGTGTGGATAGGCAGGCAGGTCAGTAGACAGAATATTGAAGTTCTTGCGAGGCAGGATCAGGTATAACATTTGAGGTCTACGGCACATGCTCTGTGATATGAGAAAATGGTTTACTGAGAATTATGTAAACTATGTATAATGAAGTATTTTCTCCCTTGTAAATTGATGTAAATATAATTATATTGTATATTATTTAATAGAGATAACCTCAAGATAGGCTACTCTCTTTTTTTATCTTGAGATGATTTTGGGGCTTTTTAGTGTCCCCGCGGCCCGGTCCTCGACCAGGCCTCCACACCCAGGAAGCAGCCCGTGACAGCTGACTAACACCCAGGTACCTATTTTACTGCTAGGTAACAGGGGCATAGGGTGAAAGAAACTCTGCCTATTGTTTCTCGCCGGCGCCTGGGATCGAACCCAGGACCACAGGATCACAAGTCCAGCGTGCTGTCCGCTCGGCCGACCGGCTCCCATCCCTAATCATGTAGCAGTTTCAAAGGTCCTGAAATCTCAATATTCAGGCCGTTCTCTGGAACGTTAATAACTGAACGAACTAGAGGGTTCAGTTCCTGGACCGATTACATGCCTCTGTAACCCTTTACACCACCGCTCACGAGATGGGTATGGGGTGCATAATAAAGAAATTGATTTGAAAATAAACTAGCGTACTAAATTGACCCAACCTAATTCTAAGCGGAGGACCAGCGACTGTAATATGGAAAATCATGTCAATTTTGCGATTCGCTATGTTTGTTAGTACATTAGTTTTTGATCGTAGAGGATTTATACGCCAGAATGCGATGTGTCAAGAGAGAGGACGGGTTGCAGTAAATTACACAGGCCTGCGTTTTGAAATTGATTTCAGTTGTCAGCGTTTTTTTTTTTTGCACTAAATCTAAGTTATCTGGCCATACTGAATTAAAAAATGACAGTGGTTTTGCTCAATCAGCTAAGGTTTTTCAACTACGCCTGTATTTGATTAAACCTTATCTTCTGGATAACATCCCTCGGGATTTGACTGGTAAAGAAGAAATAGTTATTAAAAAATAGGTTAATAATGACTTATCATTGGAAAATTGTTTTGATCAATCTTGAAAATCAACGGGAATCTACATAAATGTGGAATAAAATGTGTCTTCAATTATTTTTGCCGATAAGTATTTAATACCAAGCTATTTAATGGCACCTGTGTTCTTGTTTGTTGCGACCTAAAGTCTTCTTTTGGTACGTGCCATTGTGAGACTTTCTGGGGTAACGTCTTAACAGCGCCTTCAAGATTTGCATAAGCTTGGTCTCTCTAAGTCTAAATCCGGGAGAGATTGATGATCAAAGCAGAACGTACATCTCGTGTGGCAGGTGAGTACGACGGGCTCACCTGGCCTGTGAGGTGAATAGTGAGCTCTCCCGATTAGTGTTTCTAATATACTGTCATTTTCCCAAGTATCCCCTCAAATCCTCTTATGGCAACGAGATCACATTTTCGTTTCGTCAGGATTTTTCGCGCGACTTTATTTGTAAATACCAACTTTAGTGGCCTTAATGTTCTGTTTTCTGGTGCTGAACGATAATACCTAACCCAGCCTGTGTGTGTGTGTGTGTGTGTGTGTGTGTGTGTGTGTGTGTGTGTGTGTGTGTGTGTGTGTGTGTGTGTGTGTGTGTGTGTGTGTGTGTGTGGTTGGTGTCGCCTAGTTGTGCTTGCGGAGTTTGATCTTGGCCTCTTTGGTCCCGCCTCTCAACCGTCAAACAACTGGTAGGATATCGCGCAGGATTCGTAATTCTGTGGCGCGGGTTCGATTCCCGCACCAGGCAGAAACAAATGAGCAAAGCTTCTTTCACCCTGAATGCCCCTGTTACCTAGCAGTAAATAGGTACTTGGGAGTTAGTCAGCTGTCACGGGCTGCTTCCTGGGGTGTGTGTGGTGTGGGGGAAAAAAAGTAGTTAGTAAACAGTTGATTTGTTGTTGAGAGGCGGGCCGAAAGAGCAAAGCTCAACCCCCGCAAGCACAAATAGGTGAGTACACACACACACACACACACACACACACACACACACACACACACACACACACACACACACACACACACACACACACGCGCGCTACACTGTTTCTGTTCAGAATATTCATTAGATTAGACAATTACAAGACAGCAGGACCCGCTACTGCTGAGAGTCAGTGGCTCTATCTGTGAGAGATAAGATTTGTGATAACCTTATTGGACATTAGAGATAGAGCCAGGAGGGCATAGCACACCTTCGTGTGCTCCAACACACACACACACACACACACACACACACACACACACACACACACACACACACACACACACACACACACACACACACACACACACACACTAAAACTGCTACACACTGCAAACACACACTGCTAAAATTATGAGAAGGATTAAAACAGAAGAGGACTGTTTGAGGCTTCAAGAAGACCTAGACAAGCTGAAGGAATGGTCGAACAAATGGTTGTTAGAATTTAACCCAACCAAATGTAATGTAATGAAGATAGGTGTAGGGAGCAGGAGGCCAGATACAAGGTATCATCTGGGAGAGGAAATTCTTCAGGAGTCAGAGAAGGAAAGAGACTTGGGGGTTGATATAACGCCAGACCTGTCTCCTGCAGCACATATCAAGCGGATAACATCAGCGGCATATGCCAGGCTGGCCAACATACGAACGGCATTCAGAAACTTGTGTAAAGAATCATTCAGAACTTTGTATACCACATATGTCAGGCCAATCCTGGAGTATGCAGCCCCAGCATGGAGTCCATATCTAGTCAAGGATAAGACTAAACTGGAAAAGGTTCAAAGGTTTGCCACCAGACTGGTACCCGAGCTGAGAGGTATGAGCTACGAGGAGAGACTACGGGAATTAAACCTCACTTCGCTGGAAGACAGAAGAGTTAGGGGGGATATGATCACCACATTAAAGATTCTGAAGGGAATTGATAGGGTAGATAAAGACAGTCTATTTAACACAAGGGGAACACGCACAAGGGGACACAGGTGGAAACTGAGTGCCCAAATGAGCCACAGAGATATTAGAAAGAACTTTTTTAGTGTCAGAGTGGTTGACAAATGGAATGCATTAGGAAGTGATGTGGTGGATGCTGACTCCATACACAGTTTCAAGTGTAGTTATGATAGAGCCCAATAGGCTCAGGAATCTGTACACCTGTTGATTGACGGTTGAGAGGCGGGACCAAAGAGCCAGAGCTCAACCCCCGCAAACACAACTAGGTGAGTACAACTAGGTGAGTACACACTCACACACACACACACACACACACACACACACACACACACACACACACACACACACACACACACACACACATACACACATACACACATACACACATACACACACACACACACACACACACATACACACATACACACATACATACATACATACACACATACACACATACACACATACATACACACATACACACACACATACACACATACACACACACACACACACACACACACACACACACACACACACACACACACACATACACACACACACACACACACACACACACACACACACACACAATGAGTGTGTGTAAAGGCAACATTTTTGAAAATGGTTCACCTCCTGAGATCTTAATTAATGACAGGTGATTACCGTTGACAGTTATTAGGTAAACAAGCAGGAGTCCGACCCTTGATTAGACGACATTTGATACATCACAGGAGGTAGTGACTTCTCTCCTCCCCCCCCCCCTCCCTCTCTCTCTCTCTCTCTCTCTCTCTCTCTCTCTCTCTCTCTCTCTCTCTCTCTCTCTCTCTCTCTCTCTCTCTCTCTCTCTCTCTCTCTCTCTCTCTCATTTACCTCACGTTCCCCTGCTCTCTTCCATTCACCTCATCAGTAAGAACCTCAGCTACTGTGCCCTAGCCCTCCTATCCCTTCTCTACGTCCTCCTTCACCTCTCCCTATCCTACCCCCCCCCCCCCGCGTCTCTCACACCTCCAGCATCCCCCCCCCTCACTCTCTCCCCACCACCCTCATTAATCTTACATCACTAATCCCATCTCCCTCTTCCCCCCATGTTCCCATGATCCTTTCTTCCCTCCTTCTACTTCTCTCTCTCTCTCTCTTCTGTTTGGTGGTGGTGTTCGCTGGCTTCCCTAGGGTATTGGTGAGGGAGTGAGGGAGGGAGGGAGGGAGGGAGGGAGGGAGCAGGGCGGTGGGCGTCTGGAGTAAGGGAGAATCACTCCCTTGGGGCTATAATAGTGACCCATCTCGCCCTTCCCATTAACCCTTCCTTATTTATTACTACCCTTCCTCCCTCTCCCACCCCCTACCCTACCCCCCCTCCCTCTCCCACCCCCTACCCTACCCCCCCTCCCTCTCCCACCCCCTACCCCCTCCTCCCTCCCTCTACCTACTCTCTACCCCCCTCTCCAATTGACTCAAACCAGGCCTCGCGTGGCATTAGTTAAGACAAGTGCCACTTAAGAGGCACTATTACCCTTCCCCAGTGGGGAGGTGCCAGGCCGGTGGTGGTGTCACTGCCCAGTAGCAGAGTGCCAGTTCATCCTGATGGCTTTATTCCAATTATTTAAGCACCGCATTTGCGTAAATTAGGCCTGAGGATTTTTTATTGTTTATTTAGCGGAAGTTGAGGGGGATTAACGCTACTGGATTCTTAATTAGAATTGGATTTGCTGAAGATTAGTCATGGAGCCAGATTCACGAAGCAGTTACGCAAGCACTTACGAACCTGTCTATCTTCATCCCTTTGTGTGTATTTATACCTCAATAAACTTATAAGCTGTCCATCTTTTCTCAATCTTTGGCGGCTTTGTTTACAATTATTAAACAGTTAATGAGCTCCGAAGCACCAGGAGGCTGTTTATAACAGTAACAACAGTTGATTGGGAAGAAGTTTTCATGACTGTAAACTGCTTAATAAATGTAACCAAAGCCGTCAAAGAATGAAGAAAGATGTACACGTTCGTAAGTACTTGCGTAACAGCTTCGTGAATCTGGCCTCTGTCAAACGTTAAGTCTATTCGACTGTGTCTACCTCATACAGGTAGACAGCCAGTTGTGTTGGAATATGTTGTTTGCACTTAAAGAATACAGAATGAACAAGCCAGCGGGTTTTCTTCCTATTGGGGAGTGTTGTACATGCTGCTATGGCGGTGTGTCCACTCACAGGATGAGTGGCGCTGCCCAATACTGTCACTATGGCGGTGTGTCCACTCACAAGATGAGTGGCGCTGCCCAATACTGTCACTATGGCGGTGTGTCCACTCACAGGATGAGTGGCGCTGCCCAATACTGTCACTATGGCGGTGTGTCCACTCACAGGATGAGTGACGCTGCCCAATACTGTCACTATGGCGGTGTGTCCACTCACAGGATGGGTGACGCTGCCCAATACTGTCACTATGGCGGTGTGTCCACTCACAGGATGGGTGGCGCTGCCCAATACTGTCACTATGGCGGTGTGTCCACTCACAGGATGAGTGACGCTGCCCAATACTGTCACTATGGCGGTGTGTCCACTCACAGGATGGGTGACGCTGCCCAATACTGTCACTATGGCGGTGTGTCCACTCACAGGATGGGTGACGCCGCCCAATACTGTCACTATGGCGGTGTGTCCACTCACAGGATGGGTGACGCTGCCCAATACTGTCACTATGGCGGTGTGTCCACTCACAAGATGAGTGGCGCTGCCCAATACTGTCACTATGGCGGTGTGTCCACTCACAGGATGGGTGACGCTGCCCAATACTGTCACTATGGCGGTGTGTCCACTCACAGGATGGGTGACGCCGCCCAATACTGTCACTATGGCGGTGTGTCCACTCACAGGATGGGTGACGCTGCCCAATACTGTCACTATGGCGGTGTGTCCACTCACAAGATGAGTGGCGCTGCCCAATACTGTCACTATGGCGGTGTGTCCACTCACAGGATGGGTGACGCTGCCCAATACTGTCACTATGGCGGTGTGTCCACTCACAAGATGAGTGGCGCTGCCCAATACTGTCACTATGGCGCTGTGTCCACTCACAGGATGGGTGACGCTGTCCAATACTGTCACTATGGCGGTGTGTCCACTCACAGGATGGGTGACGCTGCCCAATACTGTCACTATGGCGGTGTGTCCACTCACAGGATGGGTGACGCTGCCCAATACTGTCACTATGGCGGTGTGTCCACTCACAGGATGGGTGGCGCTGCCCAATACTGTCACTATGGCGGTGTGTCCACTCACAGGATGGGTGGCGCTGCCCAATACTGTCACTATGGCGGTGTGTCCACTCACAGGATGGGTGACGCTGCCCAATACTGTCACTATGGCGGTGTGTCCACTCACAGGATGGGTGACGCTGCCCAATACTGTCACTATGGCGGTGTGTCCACTCACAGGATGGGTGGCGCTGCCCAATACTGTCACTATGGCGGTGTGTCCACTCACAGGATGGGTGGCGCTGCCCAATACTGTCACTATGGCGGTGTGTCCACTCACAGGATGGGTGGCGCTGCCCAATACTGTCACTATGGCGGTGTGTCCACTCACAGGATGAGTGGCGCTGCCCAATACTGTCACTATGGCGGTGTGTCCACTCACAGGATGAGTGGCGCTGCCCAATACTGTCACTATGGCGGTGTGTCCACTCACAGGATGGGTGGCGCTGCCCAATACTGTCACTATGGCGGTGTGTCCACTCACAGGATGAGTGGCGCTGCCCAATACTGTCACTATGGCGGTGTGTCCACTCACAGGATGAGTGGCGCTGCCCAATACTGTCACTATGGCGGTGTGTACACTCACAGGATGGGTGGCGCTGCCCAATACTGTCACTATGGCGGTGTGTCCACTCACAGGATGAGTGGCGCTGCCCAATACTGTCACTATGGCGGTGTGTCCACTCACAGGATGAGTGGCGCTGCCCAATACTGTCACTATGGCGGTGTGTCCACTCACAGGATGGGTGGCGCTGCCCAATACTGTCACTATGGCGATGTGTCCACTCACAGGATGGGTGGCGCTGCCCAATACTGTCACTATGGCGATGTGTCCACTCACAGGATGGGTGACGCTGCCCAATACTGTCACTATGGCGATGTGTCCACTCACAGGATGGGTGGCGCTGCCCAATACTGTCACTATGGCGATGTGTCCACTCACAGGATGGGTGGCGCTGCCCAATACTGTCACTATGGCGGTGTGTCCACTCACAGGATGGGTGGCGCTGCCCAATACTGTCACTATGGCGATGTGTCCACTCACAGGATGGGTGGCGCTGCCCAATACTGTCACTATGGCGGTGTGTCCACTCACAGGATGGGTGACGCTGCCCAATACTGTCACTATGGCGATGTGTCCACTCACAGGATGGGTGGCGCTGCCCAATACTGTCACTATGGCGGTGTGTCCACTCACAGGATGGGTGACGCTGCCCAATACTGTCACTATGGCGGTGTGTCCACTCACAAGATGAGTGGCGCTGCCCAATACTGTCACTATGGCGGTGTGTCCACTCACAGGATGGGTGGCGCTGCCCAATACTGTCACTATGGCGGTGTGTCCACTCACAGGATGAGTGGCGCTGCCCAATACTGTCACTATGGCGGTGTGTCCACTCACAGGATGGGTGGCGCTGCCCAATACTGTCACTATGGCGGTGTGTCCACTCACAGGATGGGTGGCGCTGCCCAATACTGTCACTATGGCGGTGTGTCCACTCACAGGATGAGTGGCGCTGCCCAATACTGTCACTATGGCGGTGTGTCCACTCACAGGATGGGTGGCGCTGCCCAATACTGTCACTATGGCGGTGTGTCCACTCACAGGATGAGTGGCGCTGCCCAATACTGTCACTATGGCGGTGTGTCCACTCACAGGATGGGTGGCGCTGCCCAATACTGTCACTATGGCGGTGTGTCCACTCACAGGATGAGTGGCGCTGCCCAATACTGTCACTATGGCGGTGTGTCCACTCACAGGATGGGTGACGCTGCCCAATACTGTCACTATGGCGGTGTGTCCACTCACAGGATGGGTGGCGCTGCCCAATACTGTCACTATGGCGGTGTGTCCACTCACAGGATGGGTGGCGCTGCCCAATACTGTCACTATGGCGGTGTGTCCACTCACAGGATGGGTGGCGCTGCCCAATACTGTCACTATGGCGGTGTGTCCACTCACAGGATGGGTGGCGCTGCCCAATACTGTCACTATGGCGGTGTGTCCACTCACAGGATGGGTGGCGCTGCCCAATACTGTCACTATGGCGATGTGTCCACTCACAGGATGAGTGGCGCTAGCTGACTCTATAACACCAACCACCATTACTAGGCAAGAGGTGGGGGGAGGGGGGGGGGAGGGGTAGGAGACGCCAGTCAAGGCGGTGTCAGTTCACCTCCAAGCGGCTGTCAAGAGGCGACTGAACCAATATTAATTCAGACACTTCTGCCCACTCGTTGGGAGAGGTTGATGACTGCCTCGGGCGTTGGACGCGTATAGCTGCGAGGTTCTTTACGTGGGTGTACTCTCCTGTTTGTGCCTGCAGCTCTTGGGTCCCGCCTCTCCACCCGCCGGTTGTTTAAAGCAATGACTCCTGGTTTTTTTATCATATCTACTTTTAAAATTATGTATTGAGTTTGCTTACACAACATGTTCCTTTAGTTTACTCCTTGATCGGAAACGTCGTCAAATTCATTTTTCGTGCGTGCGCGCGCGTGTGCGCGTACTCGCCTAATTGTACTCGCCTAATAGGGCTTGCAGGGGGTTGAGCTTTGGCTCTTTGGTCCCGCCTCTCAACTGTCAATCAACTGGTGTACAGATTCCTGAGCCTACTGGGCTCTATCATATCTACACTTGAAACTGTGTATGGAGTCAGCCTCCACCACATCACTGCCTAGTGCATTCCATTTATTAACTCCTTTTGACACTGAAAAAATTCTTTCTAACGTCTCTGTGGCTCATCTGGGTACTAAGTTTCCACATGTGTCCCCTTGTTCGTGTCCCACCCGTGGTGAAGAGTTTGTCTTTGTCCACCCTGTCAATTCCCCTGAGAATTTTGTAGGTGGTTATCATGTCTCCCCTTACTCTTCTGTTTTCCAGGGATGTGAGGTTCAGCTCCTTTAGCCTTTCCTCGTAGCTCATTCCTCTTAGTTCCGGGACGAGCCTGGTGGCATACCGCTGAATCTTCTCTAACTTTGTCTTGTGTTTAACTAGGTATGGACTCCAGGCTGGAGCTGCATACTCCAGGATTGGTCTTACATAAGTGGTATACAGGGCCCTGAACGATTCCTTACACAAGTTTCTAAAGACAGTTCTTATGTTGGCCAGTCTAGCATATGCCGCTGATGATATTCTTTTGATGTGGGCTTCTGGGGACATGTTCGGTGTGATATCAACCCCCAGATCTTTCTCTCTATTTGACTCTTGCAAGATTTCACCTCCCAGATGATACCTTGTGTTCAGGAGGCTGAACAGAAGGTATCATCTGGGAGGTGAAATCCTGCAAGAATCAAATAGAGAGAAAGATCTGGGGGTTGATATCAACCAACCGATATCAACAACAGTGTGTGTGTGTGTGTGTGTGTGTGTGTGTGTGTGTGTGTGTGTGTGTGTGTGTGTGTGTGTGTGTGTGTGTGTGTGTGTGTGTGTGTGTGTGTCAGTACATGTTCCAGTCGCTGTCGGCGTCACAAACGCTGACAGTAATTCTGGTACATATAAGCGTTAAGAATTACATGGGAAAAACACGTGGCATTATCATGCTAAAGTAGATTTATGAAGCCTCACCCGAGCGGGAGTGGTGGAGGGAGGGAGCACCAGCCCTCACTAACAGTAAGCAAAACCAGGCGGACCAGTAGGGATTCCGTAGGGATTCTAGTAGGGATTTATTTTAGATTTTGTGAAGAGTACAAGGAATCGAACACCTTGGAAATACGAGGCATACCAACACCTTTAGTCAAAAGCTTAATTCGCTGTGTTATATCGTGGGGTAATATTCGCAAAATTGTCTAGGACAATATTGGTAGAATAAGTTAAGAGAATACTTGCTGAGTTACATCAAAGTTACATAGAACAGAAGATCAAGCGCTGGTGCGGACTTTTTCCCATGCAGCCGGTCGGCCGAGCGGACAGCACGCTGGACTTGTGATCCTGTGGTCCTGGGTTCGATCCCAGACGCCGGCGAGAAACAATGGGCAGAGTTTCTTTCACCCTATGCCCTTGTTACCTAGCAGTAAAATAGGTACCTGGGTGTTAGTCAGCTGTCACGGGCTGCTTCCTGGGGGTGGAGGCCTGGTCGAGGACCGGGCCGCGGGGACACTAAAAAGCCCCGAAATCATCTCAAGATAACTCAAGATAAGATCCACAAGGTCTTCTCTGGGTACTCTTAGCTTTCTTCACCGAGGCTATGGGTCCCTACAATAGCACCAGAGGTGGTACCCCCCCCCCCCCCTTTAGGTATATACATATAAAAAATATTAAAACAACATATTACTCGGCTACAAGGAAATTATGTTAATGAAGTAGTCATTGTGGTAATTCGCCTTGGCTATAGGCACATCTGGCAGGTTAGTGAGGCTGAGCCACTAGCAGAATACTCAGATTGTAAACTCTGTGATAAACCTTTAATGCATTCACTAGAACCCTGTTCCCTTCTCTGAGGCTGTGGGTCCCTATAATTACACCAGATTGTGGTACCCCCCTATATATAAAAAATATATATGTAAAATATATATATATATATATAAAATATATATATATAATATTGTTGAATGTGAAACCGTAAAGGACTTTAGACCTCCTGGCCTCTTGTACCACCAACTGTGTAACTATGGCATTGACTCAGGTGTTCTGGACGACATCCTAACAATTTACCCAAAATTTGCTTGTCCATTTTAAAGAATGAAGAACAATTTTTATTTATATTACTTCTAAGCTGTATCACTTATGAACCCATCCCTGCCCTTGTGTGGCAGTGCACATCCCTGCCCTTGTGTGGCAGTGCACATCCCTGCCCTTGTGTGGCAGTGCACATCCCTGCCCTTGTGTGGCAGTGCACATCCCTGCCCTTGTGTGGCAGTGCACATCCCTGCCCTTGTGTGGCAGTGCACATCCCTGCCCTTGTGTGGCAGTGCACATCCCTACCCTTGTGTGGCAGTGCACAGTAGAAAGTTGTTTTCACATATCCATACATTAAAACATTGATTGTAACCATGATATATATGTGCTTCAGCCTACAGTTTAGACCTATTGTCTTGTGTATGACCCTCTGTCCTGCGTGACAGTGAATACCAGCATTATCCTCACTTTAATAAGACCTTTCAAAATCCTCAGATTAGGCAAAATTGTAATTAATTTTGTCAATAAAGATGTTAATAATAATTAAATAATGAAATACAATAAAAACTACCTGGGGAAATAAATAAATATATATATACATATATACACATACAGAGTTAAATGGCAAGTTTTTCCCTGAATGCTCTGTGTTCCCTTCTCTGAGGCTGTGGGTCCCTATAATTACACCAGATTGTGGTACCCCCCTATATATAAAAAATATATATGTAAAATATATATATATATATAAAATATATATATATAATATTTAATATATATATAAATATATATATAAATTCTGTCAACAATAAATTGTCAACAATCGGGAGCGCGAGCGGGGTTTAGCGCCAAAAGCGGCAAGTTAGATCCAGGTTTGTCAGCGGCGGCAAAATGGTGGCTTCAAAGGGAGCCCGACATATATAACAAGTCTTCTGGTAGGGGAGGGGGGGGGGGGGTAGTGGAGGTTTTGTTGGGGTCGTGGTTGGCTTGTGGTAGGGGGGAGGGGGTGTTGGGATTACCTCAGGGCGTCAAAGAGGCGCCGCCCCTCTTTTTAGAAAACCTCTAGGATCAAAGAGGGAAGGGAGAGAGTGATTAATGTAAGGGGGCGCTGGGGGGGAGGGAGGATATAATAGCTGAGGTCAGCGGTGGAGGGAATATTGGATCACGAGGTCATGGCGATTGGGGGGAGGGGGGGGGGTGTGATTGGGGTGTGTGAAGGGGGGGGGGAGGGTTGGGGTTAGATGCGTGCGTGCGCATGTGTTCGTGCGCGCGTGTCCATTCGTCCGTGCGTGTTTGCGCCGGTGGTAAATGCGATTAAATCCCGTCTTCATTTGTTTTATTTAACTTAATTTATTTTTATTTAATTTTAATTTAAATTTTTTTTATTTTAAATAGCGATAATTTAATCTTCATATAAAAATTAACTTTGAATTCAAGCAGTTTTTGTCTAAAGATTTAACTTAATTTTATATATGAAGAAGTATATATATATATATATATATATATATATATATATATATATATATATATATATAATATTATATATAATTATATATAAGATTATATATATAATCCATAACCTTTAGGCATTTGTCTTGTATGTTTTGTAACCTTTAAATACACAAAGGAAAAAAAAAAAAAAGGGGGAAGGGGGTGGTAGGAGAAAAGCACACAGAAACTGTATTGGAGGGGACCTACATTCCCTCCAATGCGTTATGTGTGGTTTCCTCCGAGGCTATATAATATATATATATATATATATATATATATATATATATATATATATATATATATATAAATGTCGTACTTAGTAGCCAGAACGCACTTCTATGCCTACTATGCAAGGCCCGATTTGCCTAATAAGCCAAGTTTTCATGAATTAATGGTTTTTCGACTACCTAACCTAACTTTTTCTGCTACCTAACCTATAAAGATAGGTTAGGTTAGGTTAGGTAGGGTTGGTTAGGTTCGGTCATATATCTACGTTAATTTTATCTCCAATAAAAAAAAATTGACCTCATACGTAATGAAATGGGTAGCTTTATCATTTCATAAGAAAAAAATTAGATAAAATATATTACTTCAGGAAAACTTGGCTTATTAGGCAAATTGGGCCTTGCATAGTAGGCCGAGAAGTGCGTTCTGGCTACTAGGTACGGCACATATATATATATATATATATATATATATATATATATATATATATATATATATATATATATATATATATATATATATAATATATATAAATATATATATATATATATATATATATATATATATAATATATATAAATATATATATATATATATATATATAATATATATATAATATAATATATATATATATATAATATAATATAATAATCGCCTTTGGCTACTCAACTGGCTCTGTGTCTCCCACACCATGGGACGAGGTCGATGGACAGTCTCCCTCACACCCTGGAAGGAGATCTTGTGGAGTTGTAAAAGTTTTTAGTTACATGGTGTGTGTCGGGAACGGAGTGTGGGACAGCCAGGGGAGTGTGGGAGAACGTGGGAGGGAGGATAAAGAATGTAGGTGTGAGAACGAAGGTGTCCTTTGACGCTGTCAACAGCGCGGCGAGCGAGGCTTCCCCCGCTGGGGTGTGAAAGTCTTTGACTTCGATGTTGACGCTGGCGAAGGGAGATGTCGCCGCCACACCTCCAAAGACACCGTACACACTAAAGATGAGTTTTATTAAATTACAACCGTGAATTCCTTTAATACATAATGTACAATATCCAGGAAATTATTCATGGGATAATATTTATTACAAGGCGTTAACGGCCCTTGGGTTGTTATAAGCAAACCACCTCCCTCCCCCCCCTTCCCTGTCATATATATACACCTTAAACCACTTTTGTCCTTCCGTGGTCTTTTATGGCTAACTAACGAGCTGGCTAACCCCGTGGGAACTACTGTATGGTGAGGCAAGGGATGTAAATAACACCGTCACACGGTTAATGGTAGCGGGAGGCCATTACATCCATTGGGTGACCACTGTCCATCTCCCTCAGCGTTTTACAATGATCAACTCCTGCTTCTGGGGTCCCCTCGGTGATGGTGACGGCTTCTGGGGTCCCCTCGGTGATGGTGACGGCTTCTGGGGTCCCCTCGGTGATGGTGACGGCTTCTGGGGTCCCCCTCGGTGATGGTGACGGCTTCTGGGGTCCCCTTGGTGATGGTGACGGCTTCTGGGGTCCCCTCGGTGATGGTGACGGCTTCTGGGGTCCCCCTCGGTGATGGTGACGGCTTCTGGGGTCCCCTCGGTGATGGTGACGGCTTCTGGGGTCCCCTCGGTGATGGTGACGGCTTCTGGAGTCCCCTCGGTGATGGTGACGGCTTCTGGGGTCCCCCTCGGTGATGGTGACGGCTTCTGGGGTCCCCTCGGTGATGGTGACGGCTTCTGGGGTCCCCCTCGGTGATGGTGACGGCTTCTGGGGTCTCCCTCGGTGATGGTGACGGCTTCTGGGGTCTCCCTCGGTGATAGTGACGGCTTCTGGGGTCCCCCTCGGTGATGGTGACGGCTTCTGGGGTCCCCTCGGTGATGGTGACGGCTTCTGGGGTCCCCCTCGGTGATGGTGACGGCTTCTGGGGTCCCCCTCGGTGATGGTGACGGCTTCTGGGGACCCCCTCGGTGATGGTGACGGCTTCTGGGGTCCCCCTCGGTGATGGTGACGGCTTCTGGGGTCCCCCTCGGTGAAGGTGACGGCTTCTGGAGTCCCCTCGGTGATGGTGACGGCTTCTGGGGTCCCCCTCGGTGATGGTGACGGCTTCTGGGGTCCCCTCGGTGATGGTGACGGCTTCTGGAGTCCCCTCGGTGATGGTGACGGCTTCTGGGGTCCCCTCGGTGATGGTGACGGCTTCTGGAGTCCCCTCGGTGATGGTGACGGCTTCTGGGGTCCCCTCGGTGATGGTGACGGCTTCTGGAGTCCCCTCGGTGATGGTGACGGCTTCTGGAGTCCCCTCGGTGATGGTGACGGCTTCTGGGGTCCCCCTCGGTGATGGTGACGGCTTCTGGGGTCCCCTCGGTGATGGTGACGGCTTCTGGAGTCCCCTCGGTGATGGTGACGGCTTCTGGGGTCCCCTCGGTGATGGTGACGGCTTCTGGAGTCCCCTCGGTGATGGTGACGGCTTCTGGGGTCCCCCCAGAGAGGCTGTGGTTGATGCCACCAGGCTTGACACCATGAGCCTTGACACGTTAGTCATATGACACCTCGAACGTCGACCTGGCAGTTATGACCATCCCTTGCGTCGTCTGGGATCGTCCCGGGCCGTAGGTTCGAACCCTCATCACGGCCCTTGTGGATTTGTTCATAAGACAGTCTTAATGTCTTGACCTTGACTGACAGCGGCTATACGATAAATGACCCCCCTTAATTTTGTGCCCTGATCCTTGATATACAGTACATGTCTTTCTGACAAGGAGCTGTAGATAGGAGACAAGTGGTTTAATTAACCATAGAAGAAGATAGCGGTTATCTTGGGAATGAGAGAGATTATGCCAATATGTTTAATCCTTTGAGATTGTGTTAGGTTTAATCCAGGAAATTGTGTTAGGGCTAATCCTTTGAGATTGTGTTAGGTTTAATGCAGAAAATTGTGCTAGATTAGGATTTTATTTATTTTTTCCAATAGTGAGTTATATTGTTGTTAGTAAGATAGACATTGCTCATCTGAAGCCTCGGCAGACCTCATAGATATGCAAGGCGCTGTTTACAACAATATACTAAACATATTTATTGACGTTTATAAACTAACTGGTTGTAAATCCTTGTGGCCGCTGCAAGTTGAAGCGCTTGTGTGTTCACTTGCATAATTTTATTGATCTACTGTGAATCGAAATCTGCAAAATATTATATAATATATATATATATATATATATATATATATATATATATATATATATATATATATATATATATGTATATATATATATATATATATATATATATATATATGTGTGTAATATAAATATATTTCAAAATATACCGATTAATATGTATAAAACATACATAGGGAACATAGGTGCATCAATTGTATATCGTATATTATATACAACCCTAGTTAATTAATTATATTATTATTATAACAATTATTATAATATAATAATTAACAATTATTATAATAAAAATTATAGTATAATATTATAATTATTAAATACAATAATTATCACTCTACCTTCTGCTTGGTTATGAAGGAAGTCGCCGGCCTCGGGTGAAAGAAGTCTGTGAGGATCTCTGTAAGGAACCCGTAGGTGCGGGGCTCTGAAGTCCCCCTCCTGGGGCTCGTGCGGCCCCCCCAGGGTCTGCTTCAGGAGGCTGGGGTCGTTCTTGTCCTTCCTGGGGTGGTTCTTCTCCGGCCCCGACAACGGCGGTCTCCGGGGTTGGAGGTCCCTGTGCCCTTTTTCACCAATTTCGAGGTCAACTCCGGAACTCTCAGTTCCTGCGACGGCGCTGGAACCAATCGTATTGGCGTTTGCCTTTCCATTGGAGACTTAAGGTGCCGTGGAGAGGGGGGACCTGCTGCATGGGTAACAGCTTCCCCTGGCTTTACGCCCTGGTGAGGCCACTCCAGACCGACAACCAGAGCGCAACCCCATAGTCTCCTGAGACTGATGGATGTCTACTAGTTACGCATAGCGTTTTGGGCAGTTGCCGCACGTGAGAACAGTTAGTTAATTTGTTGGGTTAAATGGTATTAACACCAGAGGTGAGCCAGGTTTACATCCCGCGGTTCTCGGTGAGAGCCTTTGGCATTCGTCTCGGAGTTAATTTTATTTTTAACCCTGTAAATATGCTAAAATAACCGGGCTACCGTTCACCCGCCCTCCCTGACCTGTGAGTGCGTTCGTTGCTGCGTGTGGGGTATGCGTCCCTGTGCATCAGTGGGCTCGCGTTCGTGTTTCAAGGTGCATTTGTGGGTATTACCTTTGGACAGTCCAACCTCCTGTTTAGATTGCATTTGTTTTAATTATGTGGACGATCGTACATATATTTACGTAATGGACAACGTGAAAGTAGAATTTGATACTACAGCATTTGGACAGCTGCAGAAGCCGTTCGTCAGCTGAAGAGCCGTCTCCTCACGCCATTCAGCAGAGTTGGATTAGCACCAGTTTCAGTGTAATTCAAGAATAGCTGCTTGGCTTAGTTCAAGCTTCTGCGATCTCCACAGCTTAATTTAATGTGGCCAGGCCAGCTTGAAGCGCATATTAACTAACGGATCCCGGACCAACGTCACACTACGCTCTCCCGCCCACACCCGTAACTAATCTCCCGCCAAAACGGGCTCGAGTTCCCAAAGAAAACAAGAAAAGATCTTTCGCGCTTCTCATCAATCCACCACCTCCCTCCCCCCCCCCCAATCTTCTCCCAGGCATTTCCCCCCACCCCCCCACTTCCTACAACCCCTCCCAGGCAACCCCCATCCCCCTCTTCCCCTCTCTACCTCCCTCCTCCGACAGCCCTTCCCTGGCCAACCCGTCCTAGGGCCCCCCCATCCCACTCCCCTCCCATCTCTCCCTGACTCGTATTTTATGCACAATAAATTTAGAGTCACAAATCATACTATCACATTGCTGGTGAGAGCGTGGTGGTGGTGGCCGCCATAACCCCTGCTTATCGTGATGGTCTGCTGGCTAGGCTGGCAATGTGTACCCCAACACCGCTGAAGAAACTCTGATTCCCGCGCTTTTTTTAGGTTTATTTTGCAAGCGGTTCGTCTCTGTGGCAAGTTAGGCTGTGACAGTTTTATGGCCGTTAACTAAGAGGTACTCGTGGTTAATTCTATATTGTAGGAGATTATTGGATGATGAATGAACCCCTGAGAGACAGATCTTGTTTTAATGGGTTAGGATGTCGAGTCATGGCTTGCCTATGCTGGCCAGTCTTGCCTCTTATTTACGCTTCCTCTGGTTATTAACCGGTGTTTATGTGTGTGTAATTGAATGAAATGTGTGTGTGTGTGTGGAATATGTGGCTTGGTGTGCATGTTGTGTGGTGGGTCTTGTGGTGGTTTATGGTTGAGGGTGATCGTGCGGCAGGCAGCGAGGTGCCAGGCACTGGTGGTGCCAGAGTGTCCAGCCTGTTTATTCAGAGGTGGCCGACCAATCCCCAAACTATTTTTACGGAGCATAATTTACGCGTCTTAAAATACCTCCTCCACTAACCATTTTTTCCCTTTCAACGCCTCTTCAGGCAACACTTAAGAGCGCAACTGTTTCCTCTTACGCAGTTGTGTGCGCATCTTAAGTTGTAATTCATTTAACTGTCAATCAGGAGGGAGTTTTTTTGACGTCTTAAAGAAACGGTATGGAGGCAACAGACCCCCGTGGTGCCAATCCCTCACTGGTGACCTGACCCCCTTTGTGGCACTCTGAGAGACGCCAGTGCCACTTGACACCCCACCCTCCCCTCCCCCCCACACACTTCGCATTGTGAAGAGAATCGTTTGTCACTCTTGGCTTCATAGGCTACTTGACACTCCCAAAACACCATTAGTTTCACGTATAATTAATCTGTCTCTGCCTTTTTCCACCTACTTGAAAACGAGGATGGAATGTGTAGAGAGAGAGAGAGAGAGAGAGAGAGAGAGAGAGAGAGAGAGAGAGAGAGAGAGAGAGAGAGAGTGTGTGTGTGAGTGTGTGTGTGTCAGTCAGTCAGTCAGTCAGGTCTCTGTATAGCCTAATGCTGCTTTGATAACTCTGTTAAGGAATTGTTTCATCAATCCAGGACCTTATTACCAGATCAATTCTTACCATTTTCCCTTTTCTAAATCTAAATTCATTCAATCTGAATCCATTGTGGCGAGTTTCTGCACACGATTTGATAGTTTCACCACACCATTTATAACCTCCCGTTGTTAAAGTTGTTGTTTTCAGATTTAGCTACTCAGAACGAAGTGTCCATGTAGCACGGGCTATGGTGAGCCCGTAACATGGTTAAAATCTTGTAGTCCATATATACTCGGGTGATAGCTGGCCCAATAGGTTCTATTATTATGCACATACCAATATATATCACTACTCAAGCTGGTAGGTAAGTTTTCTCCCTTTCTCTGTTGTATGCCTGTTCATGTCAGACACAAGTATAACAACTTTGATCAAGTTGGTGACAAGTGGTTTTGAACAAGTTGTTACAGATAAAGCCTCTGATCTTGAATTGTTGAAGCCTATGTTTGAAGACAAGATCAACACGCAAGATCACCTGTGTTGATCTTGAGTGTGTGTGTGTGTGTGTGTGTGTGTGTGTGTGTGTGTGTGTGTGTGTGTGTGTGGTGTGTGTGTGTGTGTGTGTGTGTGTGTGTGTGTGTGTGTGTGTGTGTGTTTCTCTTGCCTCTTAGTCTCTCGTGTTTATTAAGGTTAACCTTTCATCTCCAAGCTTCCCTCCGCTATAGCTAAGCACTGATAGGTATATACACCATCTCTCTCTCCCTCCAAAACAAAGTTCTTCCTTTCAGTGGAGAGGGGAAGTGTTTTGACGTCCTAGATGCCTATTGATGTCACGGAAAGATACGAGACAAAGGTGCTCTATCCTTAAATAATGAGGCTGCTAGCCTAATGAGCTTACAGACTCCTATCCCCTCCGAGTTGACGCTTTACCCGTGTCCATAGTGCCCGGAGAGGGGGGGGGGGGAGCTTCCCCCTAGCCAGAGTACAAGAGGGAAAGGGGGGGAGGGGGTGGCCTTGTCAGGGCCTCGTCAGGAAACACAATACTCTAGGGAAAGCAGAGACACCCATGTGTCCTTTTCCCCTCTGTCCTACAATACTACACGCTACACACCCGGCTATGGAACCATGTAAGGGGGGAAAGACACGAGTCTTCCCCGGAATAAAAAGTTTGAATTAGGATAACTCATAATATTAATAATCTCTGGTTGGAAATCATGTTATTTATAACTCGATAGGGTACCCAGCTGTGTCTTGGTTTGTCTATATTTCCTACTCTTCCTCCCCTCTTACCTATTCCATTTTTCTCCTGTCTTTCCTTCCCTATCCCTCCCCCCCCCCCTCTTATTCTCCTGTCTCACCTTGTCCCCCCCCCCCCTCGCCCCTCCCAGGAAAATGTAATATCAACCAACAAGAGACTAACATCACCATTACTCACCATAAATCAACCAACAAGAGACTACCAGTCTTGAGGATATCTTCAGGTTATCTTGAGATGATTTCGGGGCTTTAGTGTCCCCGCGGCCCGGTCCTCGACCAGGCCTCCACCCCCTGGAAGCAGCCCGTGACAGCTGGCTAACACCTAGGTGCCTATTTTACTGCTACGTAACAGGGGCATAGGGTGAAAGAAACTCTGTCCATTGTTTCTCGCCGGCGCCTGGGATCGAACCCAGGACCACAGGATCACAAGTCCCGGCGTGCTGTCCGCTCGGCCGACCGGCTCCCTGACCATGACCAAAACACTGTACAAATACACCCTGATAGAGTAGCATCACTATAACATGATGTACATCTACCACCAGGGGCACTAGACCCGTTTTGTATCATGGCAGATACCCACCCACAACAGTTGCTTAACTCCTCCCTGAGTACGAGCTAGGTGAACAGAGACATCAGGTGAGTGGGCATAACACCAGGTAAGCGCGGGGCATGTCATTGGGAGCGCGGTCATTAAAGGAACATTTTAAGGAGTTTGCACTGGCTTAAGATCCTGGCACTAACGACTCTGCAACTGGCACTGTTAACAAGCCTACTGGTGCCGAATGGCGCTGCTTAACCGCAAGACTATCCACCAAGAAGGGTAGAAGAGGCAGCCTCGTTCATCCACTCGCAGAGGTAATTGAGTCATTGTCCATTGTGGGTCGACGTTTCCTGGATGGATTGCTTTTTTTGTGTTTTATTGGTGACGTTTCACTGCTAATTGGTTCGTGAAATACTGTGTGTGTGTGTGTGTGTGTGTGTGTGTGTGTGTGTGTGTGTGTGTGTGTGTGTGTGTGTGTGTGTGTGTGTGTGTGTTACCTACTTGTGCTTGCGGGGGTTGAATTCTGCTCTTTCCGCCCGCCTCTTAACAATCAATCAACTGTTACTAACTACTAAGAGTGTGTGTGTTTACTATTTGTAGTGGATAGGTGACGGGGAAGGAGGGGGGGGGGGGGTTCTGGAACCGGTTCTCCTAATATCACGTCGCATTTTGACGTATAATTTACCTAAAGCCAAAAACTGTCCCACTAGAACATAGCAACTGCTCGCGAAATTGACATACTGTCCCGTTTTCTGTTCGTGGGTTCTCTGGTGGGTTAGAGTAAGTCACTTTAGTAGGGCAGTTCATTGACGTTGGGAAAGTTGGCGAAAACGGGCTGCAAGGGTTCTGAGTGTGGTCTGTCACCCTCCCTCCTGCTTCTAAATATCTAACTAGTGCCTAGAAATTGGTCTTTAGTGACCTTTTATGTTTTTGACAATTCTCTTTCCACAGCAAAGGTCAGCAGGCTATCGGAGCCCGACCTTAAGCATCAAAGGAGGCCCCCCTGAAGGTCGCCATTAAAATTTCCGTTTTCGTTAAGCAGGATTTATAATGACTTTCGAAGCTTCGTGAGTCATGCGTCAATGGGTGTGTGTATATTCACCTAGTTGTATTCACCTAGTTGTGCTTGCGGGGGTTGAGCTCTGGCTCTTTGGTTCCGCCTCTCAACCGTCAATCAACAGGTGTACAGGTTCCTGAGCCTATTTGGGCTCTATCATATCTACACTTGAAACTGTGTATGGAGTCAGCCTCCACCACATCACTGCCTAATGCATTCCATTTGTCAACCACTCTGACACTCTGACGTGTGTGTGTGGGGGGGGGGGGCACGGGGCTACATGTTCCACTAACACTACGTTTGTGGTTAGGATAGGAGGATAGGTCTTGCACGTTTATCAAATTAAGAGAACGTTGTCACCTGGGAGTCGATCCTCTCACCCTGGGATAGACAGTGTTGTGGCGTTTTAATTTTTGTCCCGCCATACATCTCTCCCCCTCTCTATCCACCACCTCCCCCTTCACCCCTCCCCCGCCTCCCAATATCCCTCCTACTTCTCTGTCTTCCTCCATCTCTTCAACTCCGGTTATTATCCTTCACTTCTCTCCACATTTCCTTTATATTCTCTCGCCAACTCCTCCCTTCCAGTCTACAGACTTCCCCCCTCCCCCCCCCACTTGGTTCCACTACCCCCCCCCCCCCCTCCCCAGAAGCCAGCTGTATACTCGCCACAGTTATGGTTAGTGATCCCCCCTCACCCCCCCCCCCTCCTTATAAATCCTGGTTAAGCAGTGACCCCCTTGATCTTCCCCCAGGATGGGGTGGTGGGGTAGATTGCTGTGTCAACGTCCATGGGTATTATTCCCCAACTCGCCTAGACTCATCCTAGGATTCCTTCCCCCAAGACTATCCTCAGATTTCCCCCGCCCTCTCCCTAGATTTTCCCTAGACGCCATCCAAAAAAAAACTCATCACCTTTAGCAAATTATATCTTGATTGACCTCCCGGTTTCCAAATTCGATGGTGTTAAAAGTATCCTTTCCAAACCCTTTTGGAAATCAAAGTTCAAGAGGTTCAGTATCCTAGGGAGGAGACCTGGTCGACGACCGGGCCGCGGGGACGCTAACCTCCCGAAAACACCTGAAGGTAACCTCAAGGTAGGCCGCCAAGGTAGTGAAAGTAAAGGAAGTGAGGTTCTTGAGAGATCCCTGAGGAACTAGCCGCCTGCTTGACTCTGCCGGATGTCTCAACCACATGAGAGGCGGCGTGCGACATCACACAATACTATATACACCGGTGGGGCTTGGCTCTCGGCCCCCGCCTCCCTCCCAGTTAACAGGCCTTGTCCCTTGCCTCGTTCCACCACGCTCACTAAATGCTCAATTGTCTGAGTCAAAGAGACACTGGCCGCCGCCGCTGCCGATTTAGGCAGGAAGTTGAGGGGAAGGGGGGGGGGGGGTGGACGCTGTTGTTGTGTGAGTGAGTGTGAGTGTGAGTATGAGAGTGAAGGCGAGTGAGAGAATGAGTGTGAGTGTGCGAGTAGGTAGGTAGGGAAGGAGTTAGGGGGGCAGATATACCCATCACAGTTCCGGGAAGTGTCTGGTGTAGGGGATATCAATGCCCGGCTGCCGCCTTCCTCTGCCAATTTTGGCAACAGTGGGAGAGTACGGGTCCCGCACCCTCTAATCTGCGAACAAAGGTCCCTTTCTCGCTCTCTAATTTGGTAACACTTCTGTTGGACCTGCCTTCTAATTTGGTAACACCTCTGTTCTCCGCCTCCTTTAATTTGGCAATACTGCCAATTTGGTAGTTTGTAATTTGGCCGTATTGCCGTTATCTAGTTGGCAACACTTAATTTTTTTATGGTTGGTGATACTGCCTTTATTCTTTTGAGGGGGGGGGGGGGATAGGCGACATTGCAGTAGTTCACTATGGGTTTCAGATCCCCCTAATTTGGTAACGACTCTGTGCAACTTGTCTGATTTGCAACATTGCAGTTTCCTTGGGCGTGTTGTAGGTTGAGTGTGAGCATCTGTTGTAATACATCTTTAGGTTGTTGTTGTTGTTATAGATTCAGCTACTCGGAACAAGTTCCAAGTAGCACGGGCTATGGTGAGCCCGTAACTTACCTGGCACAGGAGCGGGGCAAGTAGCACGGGCTATGGTGAGCCCGTAACTTACCTGGCACAGGAGCGGGGCAAGTAGCACGAGCTATGGTGAGCCCGTAACTTACCTGGCACAGGAGCGGGGCAAGAAGCACGGGCTATGGTGAGCCTCTGACACACATCTTTAGGGAGCACGTGTTATGTTATAGATCTGAGACAAGAGGCTGTGTGTTTCGCTACACAAGACGAATGTTCGTCTTCCCACTCCTCCTTCGGCGACGAGAGGAGGAGTCAGAAGGCAGTCTTTAGGCGAAGAAGCGTCAATCTTTAGGCTTCTTATAATTCCTGTTGGGGGGTACAGAATGCTTGTACGTAGGTATACGAAATTTACTGCCAGTGAACAGAGGCATCAAGTGAAAGGCTGTATATCACTAGAGATACTTTTATATATATATAGATACTATTTCTTGGTCTCGAATTGTAGGTAATCGCTGTTGTAAAGTTAACTCGAGGAAAATACGTAGGAAACTCAGTGGTACCGGAAGTGAAGGGGGGGGGGGTGAGGAAGGGTAATCCGAAGTCCTTTGTTGTTTGCCGTCAGGTAGGTTGATAGCCAGGCAGGTTGATAGCCAGGCAGGTTGTTAGCCAGGCAGGTTGATAGCCAGGCTGGTTGTTAGCCAGGTAGGTTGTTAGCCAGGCAGGTTGATAGCCAGGCAGGTTGTTAGCCAGGCAGGTTGTTAGCCAGGCAGGTTGTTAGCCAGGCAGGTTGTTAGCCAGGCAGGTTGTTAGCCAGGCAGGTTGATAGCCAGGCAGGTTGATAGCCAGGCAGGTTGTTAGCCAGGCAGGTTGATAGCCAGGCTGGTTGTTAGCCAGGTAGGTTGTTAGCCAGGCAGGTTGATAGCCAGGCAGGTTGTTAGCCAGGCAGGTTGTTAGCCAGGCAGGTTGATAGCCAGGCTGGTTGTTAGCCAGGCAGGTTGTTAGCCAGGCAGGTTGATAGCCAGGCAGGTTGATAGCCAGGCAGGTTGATAGCCAGGCAGGTTGATAGCCAGGCAGGTTGATAGCCAGGCAGGTTGATAGCCAGGCAGGTTGAAAGCCAGGCAGGTTGATAGCCAGGCAGGTTGTTAACCAGACAAGACCGAAACGTTGTCCACATAATGTATCACATAGTCATTCTTGTTGTGTTTCAGTCTCCTATAATCCAGACTGGCTATGAATTTCGGTAGCCTGATCCCCCGACTCGATGCTGATGCTAAAGAAAATTGTCAAAAGGCGTCACCTCGCCCCCTTTTTTTTATTTTCATATATTCTCAACACATTTTATACTTTAATCTCAATTAGTATTAAGTTTTAGTCTTTTTCCTGCCCGAAACGCTTTGCGCAATAGTGATTTTAGGCATTTTATGTACTAGCTCTATCTCTAAATTCATTAATATTTGTATCACCTCTTGAATTTATGTACTTTACCTAAATAAACATTTGAATTTGAATTTGAACACCATACTGTATAACTACGCTCACTATATGTGGTTGATACCCAATTTTATATTGAAGTGACTTCCACTTCGAGAGATTTAAAATTATCCGCAATTTTGCGTATACAAAAGTTCGCGTTATATATCTATGGGTTTATGATCTGGTTTTATGATATAAATGTTATTAATTTTTTATGTTTTATTTTCAATGATTGAAGAGTTTAGGCTGTGATGATGGGAAAGCTCGCATCGCAACATGATCTAAATAGAGTGCAACAATGTCAAAGTTGCAAGTCCTAGCAATTTTCTTCATTACTTATATATATTATAACACAATTTAACTATTACACGACTTGTTAATGGTCCAGGACGGACCGAAACGTCGTCGTCTCTCCATTTTTCAGATGTGTGGTTTTGTCATCAATGTAATTTAAGGACTAAGTTTAAGCCGAGTTTCTTTCACCCTATGCCCCTGTTACCTAGCAGTAAAATAGGTACCTGGGTGTTAGTCAGCTGTCACGGGCTGCTTCCTGGGGGTGGAGGCCTGGTCGAGGACCGGGCCGCGGGGACACTAAAGCCCCGAAATCATCTCAAGATAACCGGCGAAAGAGCCGTGACACTGTGCAAGATCAAA
Source organism: Procambarus clarkii (assembly GCF_040958095.1). Classification (NCBI taxonomy): domain Eukaryota; kingdom Metazoa; phylum Arthropoda; class Malacostraca; order Decapoda; family Cambaridae; genus Procambarus; species Procambarus clarkii. Next base: position 28,063,199 of record NC_091184.1, on the reverse strand, counting down.
TTTTGGGTCTACAGTGGGATGAAACTCACATCTCAGGACTCTCCAGGTTGTTCCTGATCACAGTTTGCACTTACACTACATATCAGAATCCCCAGTTATCAGACCATTCAGACCCGTTGGCATGAGGTACTTGGAGCTTTGCAATTACGTGTTCTTGAGGATATCCTCATATTGCACCCAAAATTTGCCAGGTTATCTAGTGCGATGGTTTCCCTAATCGTTTGACATTCAGGTTCCCAATAATGGTGGATGCATAGGCGAGCCCCAACTTGCTTGTGTAACTTTTGGTTCTCCGTGGTGTAGGGGTGACAGCTCCTGTATGTAGTGGTGCAGTGGTCGCCTGCAAGTCTCTCTCCCATATTCTGCCATTTTGGGGGTATTTTTTTTAACAAATATCGCTCATGGTTCATAAAACGGGATTCAGTTTGATGTATATTTATATTCATGAATTAGAAACAAAAATCACACATTGGAGCCATCTTGGCAAAACATCTCGAACAGTGCATCGTGATTTTGACGTATAAATCCCATAAGGCCGAAAACTAATGTACTAAAAATTATAGCCACTCGCAAAATTGACGTCATGTCCCGTTTTCTCTTCGTAGCTACTTGGTTGCAACATGTCCTCCTAGATAGAACGTCGCTTTTCGATCGTATGCGTAACATAAGGCCAAAAATTGTCGTACTAGAAATTGGAAGCGGCTCGCGAAAGTGACCTACTGTCCCGTTTTCTGTTTTGGCTCCTCTGGTAAGGTTAGGAGAGGACACTTTAAATTGAGTCTTCTTAACGTTGGAAAACCTGAGGAGGACTGGCTGCTTGGTTAGGCAAGGTTCAGGAACTTTAGTACATCAGTTTAGTGACGTTGTGAATGCTCGAGACAGTAATCTGAGACCGCGAATGGCTCATTAAATCAGCAATGTTTCATTGGATCTGTAAACCCACTTACTTGGATAACTGTGGTAACTTAGAATGCATTGGTTTACCGAGAATTATGTAAAGTATATGTAATGTAGTATTTTCACTATAAATTAATGTATATATATAACTTTTATATTGTATATTAATAGAGAAAACAGAAAATAATGCTGAGTTCTGAGGCAGTGAGAAAGCCAGCATAATGTTAGGTTTCATTACTACAATTTTAAGTTTTAGTGTGGATGAGTTGGTATTTGTGAGTGATGTTGTGAATGAGTGAGTGCAGAATTGTTTCTCATAAGAGACTGACAAATAAGACAGCCATTGAGAACTAGAAAATCCTCACAATTCAAGTTTCCTAACTACTTACACACATTTCTCAAAAGCCCTCATTTTAATGCTTAATCATTATTATTTGCATTAAAAAAATGTATATTTATTAACATTAAATTCTATTTATCTACTCTACTCTATTACTTACTCTATACTTACTTTTTAATCTTTTACTCTATAAACTCTCTCTATACTTTTCTATAAAAGTCTATACTCTATAAAACTCTATAAAAGTTACTCTATAAAAGAAATTATTACTCTATAAAAGAAATTGCCCAAAATAATTTTGATTTGCAAAATAATGCATTTTGATTTGCATAACTAATGTTATGAGCATAGCTAACTGGTTCATCTTAGATATTGACTACGCCAGAGTTGGAATTTCCTAGAGAACACAACAGGTGACATACGGCCGATAACAGCGAGAATATTTCTTGATTCGTCAAAGAGTTTGCCATCCATCTCATTGACTCGCTTGGCGTTCAGTAGAGTCGTGTGGACTAAGCATTAGAGTGGATTTAATGAAGTTTTTTTTTTAATGGTTTCATTTGTTGACCAGACCACACACTAGAAGTTGAAGGGACGACGACGACGTTTCGGTCCGTCCTGGACCATTCACAATCGACTTGAGAATGGTCCAGGACGGATCGAAACGTCGTCGTCCCTTCAACTTCTAATGTGTGGTCTGGTCAATATACTTTAGCCACGTTATTGTGACTCATCGCCTGCTTAATGGTTTCATATTAACATGGAAATGCAAGAAAATTAGGAATACAGTAATTGGGCTAATTTTTTTTATTACATTTTTGTGTGTGGATCGATAGGCAGGAGGGATAGTCAGTAGTTATTAAACTTTTTCTGGATATCCAGTTATTCAGGATATTGTAATCCTTGCGAGGCAGGGTCATGTATGAACAATATGCTAATATATTATAATATTAATTTATATTTGAAAAAATTCCCGTTTTGAATGAACAGCATGTTAAAATTTATGAATGCGTCTGTGGGGTCGACCGCTGGATGGAATGGACTTTGGTCGAGGACGGGTTGGGGCCGTGTAAAGGTGTCGTTGTCAACAATTAGGAGGGAGGTGGCTGCTGATTTTGACGAGAATTTGCCCATTGTTTATGAGGACGGCATTGTTTAAACCGGTACTCGTCCAGGCCGTCCATTAGAGTTGTCACAACGTCGCAAAGATGATGCAATAAATTGCTCGCTGGAGGGACCCACGAATATAAAACGTGGGACCCTATTGGACCTATGTATGGAGACTGTTGGATCACCTTATAACACAAACATGAAGGAATGGACGGTGCCGCGATTTCCCGTGAAATTAATTCTTAAATTCAGTCTTTGGTCAAATCAAATTCAAATTTTCAAGAATCAGACTAATATTTAAATTTTCTTGATTGAATTTGGATAATGTATTTATTTAATTCAGACTATATTTCCAAGCTAAAATTTGATCAGTACATTACAAAATACTGACTTGATTAAATAGAAAAGTTGAAATGTGACAAGGACGAGACCCCCGTTATAAATGCGTCAAGAAAAAGCTCAATTGATTCCCCCCACCATGCCGGACGGACCAATCAGAAGCGAGGGCGGGCTTGGGATGCCATAGGTCACCAGACCCTTGTCCAACTGCTGCCTCCTGTTGTGTACATCATTCTGCTTTTTATGGTACAACGTGCGCCTCATTATTACCGTCCGCCCCTACTACATCCTCACCACACTTGCCGCTGTCATGGGGTCGGGGAGTATTTCAAGTTTGGTTCATATTGAACAATAAATACATACAAAGAATTCGGACATGTTGCCGAAGGCGGTATCTGGCAGCCAGTTTTATATGTAAGGCGGGACATGATAATGTATGGGGTGCATAATAAAGAAATGAATTATAAAATGCAAAAATCTCAGGCGGTACATTCATATAAATTCATGTCATTCTTTTCTTTCAAAGTTTATGAACTGATTGATTTGTCCTTCTCTATCCGTAAATAACTGTCACACCTAATTGTTTTCATTCTGTCATAAGAGCCTCACATTCAGCTTAATCTCGCTGTAAGAATGTTCGGGTTATATACTGTATATATGTACAATATATATATATATGTCGTACCTAGTAGCCAGAAAGCACTTCTC